>NW_024097188.1:0-7500 GCF_016545835.1 Crotalus tigris
CTCATTCTCTGTCGTCCCCTTCTTCTATTGCCCTCAATCTTTCCCAGCATTAGGCCCTTCTCCAGTGAGTCCTTCCTTCTCATTAGATGGCCCAAGTATTTGAGTTTCAACTTCAGGATCTGGCCTTCTAAAGAGCAGTCGGGGTTGATCTCTTCTAGGACTGACCGGTTTGAAAGCCTTGCAGTCCAAGGGACTCGCATGAGTCTTCTCCAGCACCATGGTTCAAAGGCCTCACTTCTTTGGCGCTCAGCCTTTCTTATGGTCCAACTTTACACAGCCATTACATTGCAACTGGGAAACCATGGCCTGGACTATACGCACTTTTGTTTGGGCACTTTTGTTGGCAGGGTGATGTCTCTGCTTTTTAGAATGCTGTTTAGATTTGCCATAGCTTTCCTCCCCAGGAGCAAGCGTCATTTAATTTCTTGGCTGCAGTCCCCATCTGAGGTGATCTTGGAGCCCAGAAAAATAAAATCTGTCACTTCCTCCATTTCTTCCCCATCTATTTGCCAGGAATTGAGAGGGCCGGATGCCATGATTTTGGTTTTCTTAATGTTGAAATATATATAATTCAGTTTACTAAGAAAACTGTCAATTCACAAATTCTTGTGGCGGGAACAAAGCATCGGAACAATTTTCACCCATCTCAGCTTAAAACCTCTAAGAAACTTTTTGGGTTCGTGATGTCTAGAACCACACATAATTTCTGCGACAAATTTACTGATCTCTCCCCGCAGCTCGTATCGTCAGGCTCAGAGCTCAAACTGGCAGCGTAATCAACTTAAAAAAACAAAAACAAAAAACAGGCTGATTCAATTGTAGCAGGGCGATTATTTTCCATAAAGCTGATTAAGATGAAAATCAGCAACCTGTTCGTGTGTCGGCTTCTGCCACACACAATTGAGCGTGGATGTCGTTCGGATAAAATAATTACAATGAGTGAATTATTGCAAACTGGGGCGTCTCGTGAGAGATTGGTGAAATCTTGCACAATCCCCCATAAAGTCTTGGCCAGATTTTATCTGCTTCGTTCACGCGTTATCTTGTGGATGTGGGTCATCTTGATGGTCTAGTTCAGGGGTCTTCAAACTTGGCCCTTTGATGACTTGTGGAATTCAACTCCCAGAATTCCTCAGCCAGGCATGCTGGCTGAGGAATTCTGGGAGTTGAAGTCCACAAGTCATCAAAGGGCCAAGTTTGAAGACCCCTGGTTCAGCTCAACACTGAGTCCTTGTCCGGGGCATTGAAGCCCAACTGCACACGCCCGGGTGTGATTGAAGTAACACAACTTTATTCTGCACAGGAGGATAAGTTGAGACTCTGGAAAGAGTGCAGAGAAGAGCAACAAAGAGGATCAGGGGACTGGAGGCTAAAACATATAAGGAACGATTGCTGGAATTGGACATGTCTGGTTTAATGAAGAGAAGGACAAGGGGGGACATGATAACAGTCTTCCAATATCTCAGGGGCTGCCCCAAAGAAGAGGGAGTCAAGCTCTTCTCCAAAGCCGCTGAAGGCCGGACAAGGAGCAACGGATGGAAACTCCTCAAGGAGAGAAGCAACCTGGAACTAAGGAGAAACTTCCTGACAGTGGGAACAATTAACCAGTGGAACCACCTGCCTCCAGAAGCGGTGAATGCTCCAACACTGGAAGTTTTTAAGAAGACACTGGACAGCCATTTGTCCGGAATGGTGTAGGGTTTCCTGCCTGAGCAGGGGGTTGGACTAGATGACCTCCAAGGTCCCCTCCACCTCTGTGATTCTTTTATTCTGTATCCCCCTCAGAGTCTGTGGGTGATTGTTGTTTGCAGGCAGCCAAAGCTCAAAACTCACAAACGTGACCCTCATGAGGTCATGTGTTCCCCCCTTTGGGCACAAATGGCTAAAACTCATATAGCGATTAAAGATACAGATGTTCATAGGTTGCCCAAAGGTTTTCATAGTATAATGGTGACTTCAGCACATCTTATGCTGTACAGCAGTGGTTCTCAACGTTTGTGTGACGGCGACCCCCGTCACACAAACGTTATGTGCATGCGCGGCGCGGCGAGCATGGGGGCAGGGCCCCCATGTGTGGTGCGCATGCGTGGTGCCGCCCATGCGCGGTGCGCATGAGTGGTGCACCCCATGCGCGGTGCGCCCCATGTGCGGGGTGCATGTGCGGCGGTGCCCCCATGCGCAGCGCACATGTGCGGCGGCGCCCCCGGAGGGGAGAAAATGGCAGATCGCCACCTTTGGCGACCCCCGAAAAATGGTCGATTGACCCCAAATGGGGATCGCGACCCATAGGTTGAGAACCGCTGCTGTACAGGTAGTCCTCAAGTTACAGCCATCCATTTACTGACTATTCAAAGTTACCACGGCACTGGAAAAAGGGACTTATGACCATTTTTCACACTTACAACCGCTGCAGCATCCTGGGATCAGGTGATCAGAATTCAGACATTTGGCAACTGACTCGTATTTATGACGTGCTTGCAGTGGTCCCAGATTCACTTAACAACCGTGTGACTAATTTGACAACTGCAGTGATTCTCTTAACGGCTGTGGCAAGCAAGGTCGTAAAACGGGGCAAAAGCCACTTAGCAACGGTCCCGCTTAGGGACAGGAATTTCGGACTTCCCTTGTGGTCACAAAGCCGAGGACTACCTGTATATCCAATTCTCCCAATTCTTACCAGACTCTCTGATAAGACATTGGCTCCGACGTTTTCGTTAAAAGTTAGATGAATAATCATATTATTCCTGGGCTGATTGACAGCCTGGTTCTTTAGCCAGGATGGAAGCAAAAGGAACAAATGAGCTTTGGATTCTTCCAGCTGGGAAACACACACACACACCCACACACACACCCATACACAAAACACTTTTTAAGACCAAGCCCTCAGGCTGTTGAGTGAAGTCTCCCCTTGATCGTTGGCTGATTCAGCAGCAGAGAAAAACCTGGCAAAATACATCAAGGTCGGTGTCCGCTGCAAGAGAGAAATTCACAAAGGTGCAAAGGCTTTGTAAATCCTCGGGCTTTGATGTAGCGGCTCCAGGGGATCTGTCAAATCCGAAGGGCGACGGTGCTCCATCAAAAGAGGCCCATCCTCTCCTCAGCCCCAAGACTGATCCATTCCAGGATCACCTTACAGATTGCAAACTCATTTCTTTTTTTAAAGTCTTTTTTCTTCTTATTATTCTCTGCAGAGAAGATAAACAACACTCCCAAAGTCTACAAACCTGTGTAGATTCAGAATAGTATAGAGTTGGAAGGGACTCTGGAGGTCTTCTAGTCCATCCCCTTGCTCAAGCTGGGAACCCTACACCATTTCAGACAAATGGCTGTCCAGTCTCTTCGTAAAAACTTCCAGTGTTGGCGCATTCACCGCTTCTGAAGGCAGGTTGTTCCACTGGTTAATTGTCCTCACTGTCAGGAAGTTTCTCCTTAGTTCCAGGTTGCTTCTCTCCTTGGTGAGTTTCCATCCGTTGCTTCTTGTTCTGCCTTCAGGGGCTTTGGGGAATAGGTTGGAAACTGATCAAGGAGAGAAGCAACCTGAAATTAAGGAGAAACTCCCTAATAGTGAGGACAATTAACCAGTGGAACAGCTTGCCACCAGAAATCATGGGCACTCCATCACTGGAGGTTTTTAAGAAGAGACTAGACAGTCACTTGTCCGAGATGGTATAGTTTTCCTGCTTGAACAGGAGGCTGGACTAGAAGACCTCCAAAGTCCCTTCAAGCCCTATTCTATTCTATTCTATTCTATTCTATTCTATTCTATTCTTCCATTCCATTTCATATATTCTATTCTATTTCTATTCTATTCTATTCTATTCTATTCTATTCTATTCTATTCTATTCTATTGTATTCTTCCATTCCATTTCATATATTCTATTCTATTCTATTCTTCCATTCCATTTCATATATTCTATTCTATTTCTATTCTATTTCTATTCTATTCTATTCTATTCTATTCTATTCTATTCTTCCATTCCATTCCATGTTTTCTATTCTATTCTATTCTATTCTATTCTATTCCAATAGAGAGAAATTACACATTCACGGTGAGGAGATGTTTTGAGAGCTACATAACAGGGCAGAAGTCCCCAAACATGGCAACTTTTAAGACTTGTGGACTTCAACTCCCAGAATTCCCCAGCCAGCCATGCTGGCTGGGGAATTCTGGGAGTTGAAGTCCACAGGCCTTACAGTTGCCAAGGTTGGGGACCCCTGCAATAGGGTCTCCGTGGGCCAGGTGTGGTGTGGGATACAGGCTGCCCATCTCTGATCCTGCTGGTACTGTCCACAGTTCAGAAAAATTGATTTTTTTCTCTCCCTCTCTCCTGGCAGGAGTTGAACAGCCCTTCTTAAGTCAGTGTGATTGAATTACTGGGACGATGTACCTTTTGCAGACTGAATTAGAAGATTAATGGGCTATGTTGTCATCTTCTAATTTTATTGTTCTCGCCCGAACCTCCTGGGGGGACGGTGTGGGAGGGGACAAGGTTATGAATTAATCTTGCTGTTGAAAAAGGAGAGAAAGAACAAGCAACACAAAAAAAATCGGTAAGAAGTACAGAGAAGCTTTATAGAATAAGGGACAATTGAGTCCTGGGAGGGGGAAAACGAGCAATTTGCATCTCATGAGGTTCTGCTCGGATCTCCAGTCAGGGATTGGAGAATCAAAAGGGATAGAATAGAATAGAATAGAATAGAAAATAGAATGGAATGGAATGGAATAGAATAGAATAGAATAGAATAGAATAGAATAGGAATAGAATAGAATAGAATAGAATAGAATAGAATAGAACAGAACAGAATAGAATAGAATAGAATAGAATATATGGAATGGAATAGAATAGAATACAATAGAATGGAATGGAATGGAATGGAATAGAATAGAACAGAACAGAACAGAACAGAACAGAACAGAACAGAATAGGAATAGAATAGAATAGAATAGAATAGAATAGAATAGAATAGAATAGAATAGAATAGAATAGAACAGAACAGAATAGAATAGAATAGAATATATGGAATGGAATAGAATAGAATAGAATAGAATAGAATAGAATAGAATAGAATAGAATAGAATAGAATAGAATATATGGAATGGAATAGAATAGAATAGAATAGAATAGAATAGAATAGAATAGAATAGAATAGAATAGAATAGAATAGAATAGAATAGAATAGAATAGAATAGAATAGAATAGAATATATGGAATAGAATAGAATACAATAGAATAGAATGGAATGGAATGGAATAGAATAGAATAGAATAGAATATATGGAATAGAATAGAATACAATAGAATAGAATGGAATGGAATGGAATAGAACAGAACAGAACAGAACAGAACAGAATAGAATAGAATAGAATAGAATAGAATAGAATATATGGAATGGAATAGAATAGAATAGAATAGAATAGAATAGAATAGAATAGAATAGAATAGAATAGAATAGAATAAGAAATGGAACAGAATGGAACGGAACAACAGAACAGGATAGAATAGAATAGGAGAGTTGGAAGGGATCTTGGAGGTCTTCTAGTCCAACCCTCTGCTCAGGCAGGATTAGGGCTTGAGCTCTACCTTGGATCTCTGTAGAGAATCAGAAATATGACCTTGATGGAGATATTCAGCCTCCGTTGCCCAGGGAAAAAGCAATAAAGCATTTTTAAAGTCCAGAACATCTGGATAACATCCAGAACTCATTCAGACAGAGTCACTGGAGTATAAGGAGGAGGAGGAAAGCTAGCATGACCAGATTTACAAGATTGATGTCAGCTTCACGAGGCAGAACCTGACCATGAAATCATCTCTACAGGAAGGCTAAACCTACTTTTGTTGAAATGGGCTCACAATTACAGAATCTTGCAAGCAGCCAAAAAAGCGTATACAATCACTTTTGTGGGTTGTATAAACAGAGGCATAGAATCAAAATCACGTGATGCATTTAGGACTGCTTTACAAAGCCTTAGTAAGGCCACATCTGGAGTACTGCAGTCAGTTTTGGCCACCACATTACAAAAAAAGATGTTGAGACTTTGGAACAAGTGCAGAGAAGAGCAACTAAGACAGCAGTTCTCAACCTGTGGGTCGGGACCCCATTTGGGGTCGAACGACCATTTCACGGGGGTTGCCAAACAACGCAGTCCGCCATTTTTTTCCCCCTTTTCCTTAGCTGTGCTCCTCCCTTTTCTTCTATTGGCTTTTGAAAGCCAATAGAATAGACTCTCTTGAATAGAGTCTAATTCTATTGGCTTTCAAAAGCCAATAGGAATTGTCCAGGCTGTCTCTGCCCTGCTGAGCCCGCCAAAAGTCCCATTCTGCAAACGGTGCTGCACCAGTTGAGTAGTCCTCGACTTACGACCGGTTGAGTAGTCCTCGACTTACGACCGGTTGGGGGTCGCAGCATTAAAAAGGTTGAGAACCACTGAACTAAGACAATTAAAGGCCTGGAGACTAAAACAGTGGTGGCGAACCTAGGGCACGCGTGCCAGAGGCGGCACTCAGAGCCCTCTCTGTGGGCACGCGTGCCATGCCCCAGAGATGCCAACTGTCCCTTTTCAACCAGCCGCTAGCTAACTCGCTGAGGTCCACGTGGCCGGATGCATCCCAGGACCCATGCGCTCGCTGGCCTCTGTGTGCCGGGGCCGATGGTGTCAGGCAGCAGCCACCCCGGCCCCTACCTCGCCTTGCCCTGCGACAATGGCACCCCCACCCTGCCTCACCTTGCCTCGCCTCACCCCGCAGGACAACCCTCCTGCCCACTGCCCCACCTGGCAGAGACCCCCTGGATCTCCCCCAACTTTGCCCTGCCCCCACAGGTGTCCCTCCCCACCAGCAACATCGAGGTGATCACGCCTACCTTGGCCACACCCACCCAGTCTCCCATGAGCACCACAGCCACGCCCACCCAATGAGCCACGCCCACCTGGCATCTGGCGATAAATGAGTGGGTTTAGGGTTGCAGTTTGGGCACTCGGTCTCTAAAAGGTTTGTCATCACTGGACTAAAACATACGAAGAATGGCTGCAGGACTTGGGTTTCTCTACTCTAATGAAAACAAGGACTAGGGGTGAGAATAGAATAGAATAGAATAGAATAGAAAATGGAAAATAGAATAGAAAATAGAATAGAAAATAGAATAGAATAGAATAGAATAGAATAGAATAGAATAGAATAGAATAGAATAGAATATGGAAAATGGAAAATGGAATAGAAAATAGAATAGAATAGAATAGAATAGAATAGAATAGAATAGAATAGAATAGAATAGAATAGAATAGAACTGGAAAGGACCTTGGAGGCCATCTAGTCCAACCCCCTGCTCAGGCAGGAAACCCTATACCATTTCGAACAAATGGCTGTCCAGTCTCTTCTTAAAAATTTCCAGTGTTGGAGCATTCACCGCTTCTGGAGGCAGGTGGTTCCACTGGTTAATTGTTCTCACTGTCAGGAAGTTTCTCCTTAGTTCTAGGTTGCTTCTCTCCTTGGTCGGTTTCCA
>NW_024097188.1:10000-107500 GCF_016545835.1 Crotalus tigris
TCATTCATTCATTCCAACAGGTGGAACTTTTACAGAGAGAAAATAAGGAGCAATTTCCTGGCTGTGACAGCTACGGAGCAGAGAGGAATAGCCTCCCTTCGGGAGAAGGGGTTGGAATAGATGACCTCTAAGGACCCTTGTCTGGAAAGCTCTCCTGCTCGGGTTTGGAGCCCATAGGAGAAAAAAAATATCCAGAGAAACTGCAGACAAGACACTGCTATTGTGGAAGACAGGATGTTTGCACAAACATTGTCACGTTAGTACAGGAACACAACAGGCTAGCCAGACACACATCCCTGAAAAAATTCTATTTATTTCTCCCCCCTACTTTCAAAGGATTTGCTGGAGTGCAGATTTGCTTTCTCCAGTTCTGTGTGAACCTGCGAAAAACAAAGCAGTGCGGGAATATTTCTGCCTCTGCTGCTAATCCTGTTTTCAGCAGCCGTTGTCTGCCTTTTGGTGCACGAGCACAACTCCGCGGTTACATTTAAGCGCCGACAAATCTTTCTGTAACTTGGCTGGGCGGAAGCTTTTCAGTGGCTGATCTTGTAGCCTGCAATTCTGTTTCCAGGACCCCCCATCTTCTAATTATACAGATTTTTAAGGCATTATTTACAGAGAATATCGTGTATACCGCAGTGTTTCTCTACCTGGGCAACTTTTAAGATGAGTGAACTTCAGCTCCCAGAATTCCCCAGCCAGTCAGAACTGAGATGATCCTTCTGGTCTCTTCCAACTCTATCATTCGCGGCTGGCTGGGGGATTCTGGAACTTGAAATCCAGATCTCTTAAAATCTGGTTAAGAAACACTGGACTTCGACAGCCCTTCTGGTCTCTTCCAATTCTATCATTCATGGCTGGCTGGGGGATTCTGGGACTTGAAGTCCAGATCTCTTAAAATCTGGTTGAGATACACTGGACTTCGACGGCCCTTCTGGTCTCTTCCAACTCTATCATTTGTGGCTGGCTGGGGAATTCTGGGACTTGAAGTCCAGATCTCTTAAAATCTGGTTGAGATACCCTGGACTTCGACAGCCCTTCTGGTCTCTTCCAACTCTATCATTTGTGGCTGGCTGGGGAATTCTGGGACTTGAAGTCCAGATCTCTTAAAATCTGGCTGAGAAACACTGGACTTCGACAGCCCTTCTGGTCTCTTCCAACTCTATCATTCGTGGCTGGCTGGGGAATTCTGGGACTTGAAGTCCAGATCTCTTAAAATCTGGTTGAAAAACACTGGACTTCGACGGCCCTTCTGGTCTCTTCCAACTCTATCATTCGTGGCTGGCTGGGGGATTCTGGGACTTGAAGTCCAGATCTCTTAAAATCTGGCTGAGAAACACTGGACTTCGACAGCCCTTCTGGTCTCTTCCAACTCTATCATTCATGGCTGGCTGGGGTATTCTGGGATTTGAAGTCCAGATCTCTTAAAATCTGGCTGAGAAACACTGGACTTCGACAGCCCTTCTGGTCTCTTCCAACTCTATCATTCGTGGCTGGCTGGGGGATTCTGGGACTTGAAGTCCAGATCTCTTAAAATCTGGTTGAGAAAAACTGGACTTCGACAGCCCTTCTGGTCTCTTCCAACTCTATCATTCATGGCTGGCTGGGGTGTTCTGGGACTTGAAGTCCAGATGTTTTAAAATCTGGCTGAGAAACACTGGACTTCAACAGCCCTTCTGGTCTCTTCCAACTCTATCATTCGCGGCTGGCTGGGGGATTCTGGGACTTGAAGTCCAGATCTCTTAAAATCTGGTTGAGAAACACTGGACTTCGACAGCCCTTCTGGTCTCTTCCAACTCTATCATTTGTGGCTAGCAAATTAACCAATTTGTCACGTAGCAGATTCAGTTTGGCGCTGTCCTGTGGTCCGAATTCAAGGACTTCCCGTACCCGCTTGGTTCTGGGTTCAAACCGTTGTCTTGTTAGCAGCTCTTTCTCCCCTTCTTCAAAGTCTTTCCTCCTTTCCTCTGCCGTGTTTCGTACCTCTGTGGAATTTATTTAGTTAATTAGATCGTTGATACGGCCACCCACATCTTACAGGAAGGACTCTGGGTTGTATCCAAAGACTTTAAAAAAAACAAAACACCTCCAACAGCGGCGTGCGCGCCAGTCTGAAAATATATCTTTTGATTGTCTTCAGAGCAATAAAATGATGGATGATTCACGCTCGCCCGTTTTGTCTTGCACACACAAGCACACTCGTAGGGAACTGGAGAGGGCTTTGGGCTTCTCGTAATTCCATCACAAAGCGAAGTAGGAGAGGATCTGTTTCGGCCCGACGCAATTTCTGGTGAGCGTCCCACCGGCAGAGGCTCTCTTGCGGGCACAACAGGCGATACGTATTTTAATTAAATTCTTTCTTTTTTTCCCCGCACGCCAAGATCAAGGGCGTCATTAGTCCCTTCGTAAATCAACTCACACCTGAATTATACTTTGGAAAGGATCTGATGTGCTGCGTGGAGAAGGATGCAGAATTTCTCCTCTTGGAAGGCCAACCGTAGAGTGGGCCACAACTCCTGCCTTGGATTGTCACCGTGTGTAGACTTTGGCCAGGTCAACCCTGAGACCGAGGGAAGCTATAGAAGAAAAGTCCCAAATAGTTGTCCCAAAGGTGCTTTTTTCAAGAGGCAACTGGACTTCTTTGTTTTTCTTTGAAGACGTTTCGCTACTCATCCCGGAAGCTTCTTCAGCTCTGACAGGATGGTGGAGGAATGGAAGGATTTATACTCCTTGCAGGAAAACTGGTCATTTGCATTCTTTTAGAGGGTCGTTGAGGCCACCTGGAGGTTTGTCTGTGTCCTCAGGGTCACCTGAGTGGTGCAAATGGGTGTGGAGCCTTCTTGGAACTGCTGAAAGGACCGTGTTGTAGATTGGAGGTAGATGATGTTATATCCCCCTTGCCTCTGTTGAGGGAGGGCTGCTCAATTTTGACACAGATGGCCTCTTGGACCCCTCTTTCAAACCCAGGGGTCCCCCTCTGTCCAAAATGTGGAAATAATAATAATAATAATAATAATAATAATAGGAGAACATAAATACAAAGACCTACAAATAGAAATAGAAAGACTGTGGCAAAAGCAAGCAAGGGTAGTACCAATAGTCATAGGCTCCTTGGGTGCAATCCCAAAAAACTGGAGCACCACTTGAACACCATTGGCATTGACAAATTCGCTATTAGTCAATTGCAAAAGGCGGCCTTATTAGGAACTGCTTCCAGCCTGCGACGATATCTGTAATACCATCAAACATCCACATCTGCCTATCCCAGGTCCTGGGTAAGGACTCGATAGGTAGACAAAATGCCAAATCCAGTCTGAACATCTGGCTGACTGTGCGATGATCCATAATAATAATAATAATAATGTGCAGATGTGTTTGAACTGCAGCTCCCACAATTCCTCTCTGCTGATTAATCTTCAGCTTCCAAGTCCATAGACACATCAACCATAATAATAATGATAATAATAATAATAATAATAAAGTTGGAAGGGATCTTGGAGGTCATCTACTCCAACCCCCTGCTCAGGCAGGAAACCCTATACCATTTCAGACAAATGGCTGTCCAGTCTCTTCTTAAAAACTTCCAATGTTGGAGCATTCACCGCTTCTGGAGGCAGGTTGTTCCACTGGTCAATTGTTCTCACTGTCAGGAAGTTTCTCCTTAGTTCTAGGTTGCTTCTCTCCTTGATTAGTTTCCATCCATTGCTTCTTGTCCTGCCTTCAGGCGCTTTGGAGAATAGCTTGACTCCCTCTTCTTTGGGGCAGCCCCTGAGATACTGGAAGGCTGCTATCATGTCCCCCCTCGTCCTTCTCTTCATTAAACTAGACATCCCCAATTCCAGCAACCGTTCCTTATATGTTTTAGCCTCCAGTCCCCTAATCATCTTTGTTGCTCTTCTCTGTACTCTTTCCAGAGTCTCAACCTCTTTTTTACATCGTGATGACCAAAACTGGATGCAGTATTCCAAGTGTGGCCTTACCAAGGCATTGTAGAGTGGTATTAACACTTCCCGTGATCTTGATTCTATCCCTCTCTTAATGCAGCCTAGCACTGTGTTGGCCTTTTTGGCAGCTGCAGTACACGGCTGGCATATCGGCTGGACAATCTGAATTGGTCCTGCAGGTCAACCGCTTTATGCATCGCAGTCCCCACCATGCAGACGAAGCTGGTTGAAGAAGGGTGGATTACCCTCATGTTCTCAGTTTAAAGTGTTGGCATATCTCTGAACCACATGAGATCCCACAACAACGGGAACACTCAGGTGTGGTCCCTTTGCAGGCAGATATCTTGGTGTGAGTCACCTCCAACTTCCTCCTAACACAGCTTCAGTTACAGGAACAGCCAACTGTCTCATATTGAAAAGATATCAGGGTTAGATTCACCTCTAGCTTCCTTCTAAAGCAGTGGTTCTCAACCTTTTTAATGCCGCGACCCCCAACCGGTCGTAAGTCAAGGACTACTCAACCGGTCGTAAGTCGAGGACTACTCAACTGGTGCAGCCCCGTTTGCAGAATGGGACTTTTGGCGGGCTCAGCAGGGCAGAGACAGCCTGGACAATTCCTATTGGCTTTTGAAAGCCAATAGAATTAGACTCTATTCAAGAGAGTCTATTCTATTGGATTTCAAAAGCCAATAGAATAAAAGGGAGTAGCACAGCTAAGGAAAAAGGGGGGGGAAATGGCGGACTGCGTTGTTTGGCGACCCCCGTGAAATGGTCGTTCGACCCCAAATGGGGTCCCGACCCACAGGTGGAGAACCACTGTTCTAAACAGACTCAAGTGACAGGAAGTCCCGATGGTGGTTTCATTTGTGAAGGAGATAAAATCAGTTAGATTCATCTTAATTCTAACAGCTTCAGTTACAGGTGCCCCAATTGTGGTCTCATTTGACGAAGGCATCATGGTTAGAGTCACTTCCTTCGAACACAAGATTCAACTGCGGTTCTTTGACTGAGCGACAACTCGTGTGGTCTGAAGCCCAAAAAAGCGAACACAATCCTTGGTTGTAGAAACAGTGGCGTAGAATCAAAACCGCATGGCGTATTAGTCCTGCTTTACAAAGCCTTAGTAAGGCCGCACCTGGAATAGGGCATCCAGTTTTGGTCACCACGAAAAAGACCTTGAGATGTTGGGAAAAGTGCAGAGAAGAGCAACTAAGAGGGTCAAAGGCCTGGAGACCAAAACATAGGAAGAACGGTTGCAAGAACTGGGCATAGCCAGTCTAGTGAAGAGAAGGATTAGGGGTAACATGATAGTAGCATTCTAGTATTTGAGAAGTTGCCACAAAGAGGAGGGGGTCAACTTAATTTCCAAAGCACCAGAAGGCAAGACATGAAACAACGGATGGAGACTTATCAAGGAGAGAACCAACCTGGAATTAAGGACAAACTTCCTAACAGTGAGGACAATTAACTGGTGGAACGACTTGCCTCCAGAAATTGTAGGTGCTCCATCACTGGAGATTTTTAAGAAGAGATTGGACAACCGTTTGTCTGAAACAGTACTATAGGGTCTTCTGCTTGAGCAGAGGGCTGGATTAGATGACCACCGAGGTCCAGCTCTTTTCTGATCGATTCTGATTGGTTGGAGTCATTGAACCATCAGCTCAGAGCTCTTCTGATGACTTGACTTGGTTCTCCAGCCTCATTCTCAGCCGGGAGAAGAATGGAAGGACAACCTTGCTGTCCTTCAAAGATCTTCCATCCTTCTCGGCCAGCCCAGGCAGGAGACGAGGGCGGTTGAAATCCAGCCCATCGGTGGGCAGCGGACCAGAGGAGGTCATCCCACCCCACTGGGGACCACCTACAGTTTGGATGACCTCTGCGAACCGATGTTGAGTCACTCTCTTCCTTCCGCTCAGCTGGAGCGACGAACCCAGAAGCACTGTAACAACGTGTGCCATTTGTCACCCTTGTCCGTTCAAGGGTTGTTATTATCTTGTCATTTTGGTGGCTTCCAATTCTGGGCGACGAGCTTCATTTCACCCGGAGTGACAGGCTTACAAAATTCCTGCCGGGGTCACCGAGGATGATGGGATGGAGGCACCTGGTTCTCCACCAGAAGCTGCGTCTCTGCTCCGAGGGCCTCGGTGGATGTCTCAGAGAAGGACGTTTATTTATTTATTTATTTCCCCCCTGATCATTCTTGTCTTCCCGTCAGAGAGACCCGAGCTTTGCGTTGCCGGTTGCGCTTCGGGCAAGCTCTCCAGATGAGGAGTAAATTATTTGTTCTTTTCTGCCGTCCGACGCGAAGGAATCGAGCGAGCTCAGCGAACACCGAGGTCCCAAGAGGACACTGAGCTACAAGGGGATGGAAGGACATTGACGGACAGGGTGGAAAGCAAGGAGGCTTTGTTTGAAATTCCCGGAGTTGGGAGGAGAGTAAGAGAAGCATCTCTCCTTTTCTCTCTCTCTCTCTCTCTCTCTCTCCTCCCTCCCTCTCCCTCTTTCCCTTCCTCCTTCTCTTCCTCTCCCTCTCCCTTACTCTCTTCCTGTCCCTCTCTTTCCCTCTCTCCCTCCCTCTCGCTCTTTCCCTCTTGCCCTCCCCTTCTCCCTCCCTCTCTCCCTCTCTTTCCCTCCCTCTCTCCCTCCCTCTCGCTCCTTCCCCCTTCTCCCTCCCTCTCTCCCTCCCTCTCCTTCTCCCTTTTCTCTCTCTCCCCTCCCTCCCTCTTGCCCTTCCCCCTCTTCTTCTCCCTCTCTCTCTTCCTCCTTCTCCTTCTCCCTTTTCTCTTTCTCCCCTCCCTCCCTCTCTTTCCCTCCCTCTCTCTCCCCTCCCTCCCTCTCTCCCTCCCTCTCCTTCTCCCTTTTCTCTCTCTCCCCTCCCTCCCTCTTGCCCTTCCCCCTCTTCTTCTCCCTCCCTCTCTCCCTCCCTCTCCTCCCTTTTCTCTTTCTCCCCTCCCTCCCTCTCTTTCCCTCTTGCCCTTCCCCCTCTCTTCCTCTCCCTCTCTTCTTCTCCCTCTCTTCCCTTGCCTCTCTCTCCCTCCCTCCCTCCCTTTCCCTCTTGCCCTTCCCTCTCTTCTTCTCCCTCCTCTCTTCCCCTCCCTCCTTCTCTCTTTTCTCTCTCCCCTCCCTCCCTTTTGTTCCCTCTTTCCCTTCCCCTCTCTTCCTCCCTCCCTCTCTTCTTCTCCCTCCCTCCCTCTCTTTCCTTCGCCCTTTCCTCTCAGCTCTCTCCCTTGCCCTCCCTCTCCCTCTCTCCCTCCTTCTCTCCCTCTTTCCTTCTTTTCCTCTCTCTCTCCCTCTCTCCCCCTCCTTCTCTCTCTCTCTCTCTCTCTTGATTCCTCTCCCTCTCCCCCTCTCTTTTGCCTTTTTTTCCTTCTCTCTGTTTCCTCCCCCTTCTGTCTCTCCCCTGTTCTCTCTCTCACACTGTCTCTCTGTCTCTCTTTCGGTGCCTCGGTTTCCCCACATTCAAGGCTGTGAACACCCCAGCATTCCAACTGTGCCTTTTCCATCCTCACCAAAGGGACAAAGGTTTCCCCTGCACCCCAGCAGCCGTTCTTCCAAAGCTCGAGCACAAGACCCTCATATTGACGTGATCCACATCTGACCCCTCACAAGACCCTCACCTGACGTGACCGACACCTGACCCATCCAAGACCCCCATCTGATGTGACCCACACTTGATCCATCACCAGACCCATCACAAAACTCTTATCTGAAGTGACCTACATCTGACCCCTTACAGGACCCTCACCCAATGTGGCCCATCACAAGACCCATCCAAGACCCCTCACAAGACCCATATCTGACATGACCCACACCTGACCCCTCACAGGACCCTCACCCAATGTGGCCCATCACAAGACCCATCCAGGACCCCTCACCAGACCCATCTCTGACATGACCCACACCTGATCCATCACAAGAACCTCATCCGATGTGGCCCATCAGAAGACCCATCCAAGACCTCCATCTGATGTGAACCACGCTTGATCTATCACCAGACCCATCAAAAAATTCTTACCTGTTGTGACCTACATCTGCCCCTCACAAGCACCTCACCTGACCCATCCCAAGACCCATCACCAGATCCTCATCTCACTTGACCTACATCTGACCCCTCGCAGGACCCTCACCTGATGTGGCCCATCACAAGACCCATCCAACACCCCTCACAAGACCCATATCTGACATGACCCACACCTGATCCATCACAAGAACCTCATATGACCCATCACAAGAACCTCACCTGATGTGGCCCATCACAAGACCCATCCAACACCCCTCACAAGACCCATATCTGACATGACCCACACCTGATCCATCACAAGAACCTCATCTGATGTGGCCCATCAGAAGACCCATCCAAGACCTCCATCTGATGTGAACCACGCTTGATCCATCACCAGACCCATCAAAAAACTCTTACCTGTTGTGACCTACATCTGGCCCCTCACAAGCACCTCACCTGACCCATCCCAAGACCCATCACCAGATCCTCATCTCACTTGACCTACATCTGACCCCTCGCAGGACCCTCACCTGATGTGGCCCATCACAAGACCCATCCAACACCCCTCACAAGACCCATATCTGACATGACCCACACCTGACCCTTCACAAGACCCATCACAAGAACGTCCCCTGACATGACCCTCCCTTGAGGTGGCCCTCAACTGAAGTGCCCTCCCCATCACCAGATCCACGGAAGCCCTTAGAAACAGAAACTAGCCTGGGAACAAAAATGTTCAGAAACGAAGCCACAACCTGCAGATATTCACTCTTCTCCATCACTGCCCCAACTGCCTGCCTCCCGCCCGTCCTCGGCTTCAGAGGAGAAGCTGGCCCAGACTCTGACAAGCAGAGACCTTTTCACAAAGCCTCTGGATCAGATGTGGAATCACAGCAGAGGTGAGAGCTGACAGCGGAGGATTCATTCTGGCCAAATGTCATGTTTTGAAGGTCAGGGCCTCCCACCCGTGAGCTCAGCCGCAGGAAGGGAGGAAGAAGAAAGGGAAAGAAAAAATATCGCCAGGCGGTTCATATTGGTCCAAGAATAGTCTCTCTCTCTCTGTCTCTCTCTTCCTCTCTCTCTCTTTCTTCCTCTCTTCTTTCTCTTCTTTTTTCTTTCTCTTTCTCTCTCTTTTTCTCTCTCCCTCCTCTCTGTTCTTTTTCTTCTCTCTCTCTCTCTCTCTCTTTCTTTCTCTCTTTCTTCCTCTTCTTTCTTCTCTCTCTCTCTTCTCTCTGTTCTTTTTCTTTCTCTTCTCTCTCTTTCTTCCTCTCTTCTTTCTCTTCTTCTCTCTCTCTCTTCTCTCTGTTCTTTTTCTTTCTCTTTCTCTTTTTTCTCTCTCTCTGTTCTTTCTCTTCTCTCTCTGCTCTCTCTCTCTCTTTCTTTTCTCTTTCTTCCTCTTCTTTCTCTTCTTTCTTCTCTCTTCTCTCTCTCTTTCTTTCTCTTCTCTTTCTTCCTCTTCTTTCTCTTCTTTCTTTTCTCTTTCTTCCTCTTCCTTCTCTTCTTTCTTCTCTCTTCTCTCTCTCTTTCTTTCTTTTCTCTTTCTTCCTCTTCTTTCTCTTCTTTCTTTTCTCTTTCTTCCTCTTCTTTCTCTTCTTTCTTCTCTCTTCTCTCTCTCTTTCTTTCTCTCTTTCTCTTTTTTCTCTCTCTCCTCTGTTCTTTCTCTTCTTTCTCCTCTCTCTTTCTTTCTCTCTTTCTTCCTCTCTTCTTTCTCTTCTTCTCTCTTTCTTTCTCTCCCTTTCTCTCTCTCCTCTCTCTTCTTTCTCTTCTTTCTCTTCTCTCTCTCTGCTCTTTCTCTCTTTCTTCCCCTCTTCTTTCTCTTCTCTCTCTCTCTTCTCTCTCTCTATCTTCTCTCTTTCTTCCTCTCTTCTTTCTCTTCTTTCTTCTCTCTCTCTTTCTTTCTCTCTCTCTCTCCCTCTCTCCCTCTCCCTGTGATCCATGAGCCAATTTTACAAAGAAGGTAAATAAAGCTTCTGAAATCAGCACTGATTTAGACACAGGCATAGAATCGAACACCTCAAAAACCAAGATCCTGGTCGTCAGCGAACATCCCGTTAATTTACCACTAAAAAATTCAGAAGGAGTACCACCAGAAAAAGTTGAAAGGATCACACACCTCGGTTCTAATCTACACGAAAGCTGGGACATGACCGCTGAAGTAAAGACAAGGGTAGAGAAAGCTCAAACAGCATTCTTCAAAATGAAAAAAGGTCTTCTGCAGTCACGACATCAGCCTAAGACTGGGGCTTGTGAGATGCTATATTTTTTCTATCCTGCTCTATGGAGTAGAGCAGTGTTTCTCAACCTTGACCATTTTAAGGCATGTGGACTTCAACTCCCAGAATTCCACAGCCAGCATTGCTGGCTGTGGAATTCTGGGAGTTGAAGTCCACATGCCTTAAAATGGTCAAGGTTGAGAAACACTGGAGCAGAGAGCTGGTCTCTGACAGAAGGCCACCTGAAGAGACTGGAAGCCTTTGAAATGTAGATTGACAGGCGGCTGTTACGTAGAAGCTGGGTTGACAAGATCAGAAATGAGGAGGGGATCAGCCGCCTGGGAAAGCCCAGGGAAATCATCAAAACAATTAAAAAACGAAAATTAGAATATTTTGGACACATGATGCGACACCCAGAAAAATACAGCATGCTCCATTTAATCCTCCAGGGAAAGACGGAAGGCCAACGAGGTCCAGGCAGAAGAGGAACATCCTGGCTTCAAAATCTAAGGGACCGGTTTGGACAAAACTCAGCAGCACTTTTTTGTGCGGCTGCTGATAAAAACAGGATCGCCAACGTCCAATAACGGATAGGGCACAAGAAGTAGAAGAAGATAGAATCAAAGGCATCACTTGTCTGAGACAGTACTATAGGTTCTCCTGCTTGAGCAGGGGGCTGGACTAGAAGACCTCCAAGGTCCCTTCCAGCTCTATTCCGTTCTAAAATCAGGTGAAGTGTTAGTAGCACTTTGTAAAGCTTTAGTAAGGCCACACCTGGAATACCTGCACCCGGTTTTGCTCACTACGTTACAAAAAAAAAAAAAAAAAGGAATTGAGACTTTGGAAAAAGTGCCGAAAAGAGCAACTAAAATGGTGAAAGGGCTGGAGACTAAAATATAGGAAGAACAGTTGCAGAATTTGGGTTTGGCGAAAAGAAGGATGAGGGGTGACATGACAGCAGCATTCCAGTATCTCAGGGGCTGCCCCAAAGAAGAGGGAGTCAAGCTATTTTCCAAAGCGCCTGAAGGCAGGACAAGAAGCAACGGATGGAAACTAAGCAAGGAGAGAAGCAACCTGGAACTAAGGAGAAACTCCCTAACAGTGAGGACAATTAACCAGTGGAACAGCTTGCCACCAGAAATCGTGGGCGCTCCATCATTGGAGATTGTTAAGAAGAGACTAGACAGTCACTTGTCTGAGATGGTATAGGGTCTCCTGCTTGAGCAGGGGGCTGGACTAGAAGACCTCCAAGGGCCCTCCAGCTCTGTTCTATTCTAAAATGGATCAAGGCAGGAAGCATGCAAAATAAAACAAGGGCAGTTTAGATTGCATCCACTGTGAATCCTCTTGACTTTTTCGACCATGTCCTGGGGACCCTTCGGAAAACCAAGATTTGACGTCTGCCAGAACTGCCTAAGAATTGGTTGTATCTGTCAAGGAGACCCAGAGGCCTGTGAGGACCTGCTGAAGACTAAAGACGTGGTCCCCAGCACCGTGTGCCTTTGCCGGGAAAGCGGAATTTAATTCACCAACAACAAAACGATAAGGAGTTTATTAGCAGCTTATCTTTTAAGCAGCAGCTCACTCACAGCTGCCAAACTGCAGATGCCAAAAAACAACCCAACTCCAAGAAACTCTACCTTAATGAATTCATTAATAACGTAGGTCTATCGCCGTTTCCAGGATTCTGTCATTTCCCCCTTAATCCTTGGCCTGAAAAAACAGCTTATTAAAAGTCTTTGTAATTCTGCTTTTCTTTGGGGGGGGGGCTGCCGAGCGCTCGATAGCTTCCCAAAATAACAATCTCCACCCCAGCGTTTCCACCAGGAAGTTTTTTTTTCCTCTGACTTCCACCATCATCATCGTCATGGAAACCACGCCGAAGAAAACTTTGATAAGGCTGAAATGTTCCGGAACAAAGTGCTTTTTTTGGGGGGGGGGGACAGGTGAAAAGCAAAAACGGAACCGTCCGGCTACGATTTTGCGCAGGTAGATAAGCAGCCGGAAGAGTGAAGTATTTGAAGAGCAATCGTTTTGCTAACAATTTAGTGTGGCTCCGTTAAGCTTTGGGCCTATGTGTGGTAAACCAATGGCCCAGAAAATATGATGTGGATGGCAGGAAGAATAGAATTCAACTAAATATTGCTATATCCGAGCAGATAATGTCCCACAATCAGTGATGAAATAGAAGTGGAAAGCGGTAGCGAACTGCAACATGGCCAATCTTCAAATCAGCTAGAACAGTGTTTCTCAACAGAATGGAGTGGAATAGAATAGAATAGAATAGAATAGAATAGAATAGAATAGAATAGAATAGAATAGAATAGAATAGAATAGAATAGAATTACAGGATAGAATAGAACAGAACAGAACAGAACAGAATAGAATAGAATAGAACAGAACTGGAAGGGACCTTGGAGGTCTTCTAGTCCAGCCCCCCGCTCAAGCAGAAGAACCTATACCATCTCTAAGTGACCGTCTAGCCCAGGGGTAGGCAATCTTGGCTCTTTTATGACTCGTGGACTTCAACTCCCAGAATTCCTGAGCCAGCATGGGGAAACTATGGTCCCTTCATGACTTGTGGACTTCAACTCCCAGAATTCCTGAGCCAGCGTGGGAGAACTATGGCCCCTTCATGACTCGCGGACTTCAACTCCCAGAAGTCCTCAGCCAGCATGGGGGAGCTAGGGCCCCTTCATGACTCGTGGACTTCAACTCCCAGAATTCCTCAGCCAGCATGGGGAAAACTTTGGCTCCTTCATGACTGGTGGACTTCAACTCCCAGAATTCCTCAGCCAGCATGGGGAACTATGACCCCTTCATGACTCATGGACTTCAACTCCCAGAATTCCTCAGCCAGCCTGGCTCAGCTTGGAAACCTCTCCCTTTCCCCTCAGCATGGCTGGCTCAGGAATTCTGGGAGTTGAAGTCCACGAGTCATAAAAGAGCCCAGGTTTCCTACCCCTGGTCTAGCCTCTTGTTAAAAATCTCCAGTGATGGAGCGCCCATGATTTCTGGTGGCAAGCTGTTCCACTGGTTAATTGTTCTCACTGTTAGGAAGTTTCTCCTTAATTCCAGGTTGCTTCTCTCCTTGATTGGTTTCCAATCAATGTTTCTCATCCTTCCTTCTGGTGCTTTGGAGAATAATTTGACCCCCTCTTCTTTGTGGCAGCCCCTCAAATACTGGAACACTGCTATCGTGTCTCCCCTATTTCTTCTTTTCTTTAGACTAGCCAAACCCAAGTCCCGCAGCCGTTCTTCGTATGTTTTGGTCTCCAGGCCTTGGATCATCTTAGTTGCTCTTCTCTGAATTTTTTCCAAACTCTCAACATCTTTTTTGTGATATGGTGACCAAAACTGGCTGTAGTATTCCAGATATGGCCTCACTAGGGTTTTATAAAGCGGTAGTAATACTTTGCATGATCTTGATTCTATGCCTCTGTTTATTGGACACTAATACTTCTTGGTCTAAGCCAATTTGTCCAGGACCAATCTTGTTTCATTTTTGTCCTCATGCTAAAACAGGCTTAATTTAATCGCGACAACTGCAGCTTCGAAGGAAAGAAGCTATGATCAACAATCGTGTTTCAATGGATTATTCACAGCTTGATGAGGAGGTACTTGGGGCTGATTGTAGGGTGCACCGTTTCGGTAGAACAAGGGGGAAAAAAAAACCCCAAAATAATAAACTTCCAAGATCAACCCGTGCAGAGACGGGTGGAAGGCAAGCAAAGGGAGGGGAAAAAAAAAAAAAAACTTCAGGTGCTGCCTGGAGTGATAGAAATGAGGGATGCAAATTTTTAAATTAGATTAACTAACTCAATTATGTTCAATTAACTCATTGAATTTGTGCATTGAGCTGCACAAGAGCTGGGCAGTGGGATCAGGCAGAAACCGCTGAAGACAACCACAATTGCCTGAGAATGATACACGCACATCCAGGTTTGACTTATGGTTCACACACACACACACACACACACACACACACACACACACCCCTGCAACACCGACAGTTTAGAATTAGGGTTACAATGGCCATTGCAAGCCACTAAATCAGTGTTTCTCAACCTTGACAATTTTAAGGCATGTGGACTTCAACTCCCAGAATTCCACAGCCAGCAATGCTGGCTGTGGAATTCTGGGAGTTGAAGTCCACATGCCTTAAAATTGTCAAGGTTGAGAAACATTGCACTAAATAGACTCTCCAGTCCCTGTTATCTTTCTTGGAGTACAGACTACCAGAGTTGAAAGGGACCTTGGAGGTCATATAGTCCAGCCCCCTGCTCAAGCAGGAGGCCTGCTGCCATTTCAGACAAATGGCTGTCCAATCTCTTCTTAAAAGCCTCCAGTGATGGAGCACCTACAACATCTGGTGGCAAGCTGTTCCACTGGTTAATTGTCCTCACCGTTAGGAAGTTTCTCCTTAATTCCAGCTTGCTTCTCTCCTTGGTCGGTTTCCATCCATTGCTTCTTGTCTTTCCTTCTGGTGCTTTGGAGAATAGCTTGACTCCCTCTTCTTTGGGGCAGCCCCTGAGATACTGGAATTTGCTATTATGTCCCCCCTCGTCCTTCTCTTCATTAAACTAGACATCCCCAATTCTTGCAACCGTCCTTTGTATATTTTAGCCTCCATTTTCCTAATCGTCTTTGTTGCTCTTCTCTGCCCTCTTTCCAGAGTCTCAGCATCTTGAGACTGATTGATTGCTGGGTCTTCTATCCACCGCAAAGCCACAAAGTGCTTCCTCTCAGCTCTTATCACAGAAAGGGGACATCTAAAGTGGGACGGGGACCTTAGAGAGCTTGTAGACGAACCTTAAATCATCCTAGGCAAAGGATCGTCCGATTTTGCTTCTTTGGAAGTCTCTGGTGAGGATGAAAGCAGGCCAAAATTCAGCCCTTAAGCCTCACCTGCTGGCTGCAGTTGGAATCATCCTTGCTTCAAGTTCAATTCTTCCCACACGAAAGATGCTTTTTTGAAAGGAAGGAAGGGAGGGAGGGAGGGAGGGAGGGAGGGAGGGAGGGAGGGAGGGAGGGAGGGAGGGAAAGACAGACAGAAAGAGAAAGAAAGAAAGAAAAAGAAAGACAGAAAAAAGAAAGAAAAAGAGACAGACAGAAAGAGAAAGAAAAAGAAAGGAAGAAAAGAAAGAAAGAAAAAAAGACAGACAGATAGAAAGAGAAAGAAAAAGACAGACAGAAAGAGAAAGAAAAAGAAAGAAAGAAAAAGACAGACAGAAAAAGAAAGAACGAACGAACAAACAAACAAATGAACGAAAGAAAGAGAGAGAGAGAGAGGTTCATGTCCCAAAAGCAGCGGTCTTAATCTCTGCCATTTTTTCTGTGCAAGATGCAGAACTGGTTTTCCCGCAGAGGAGTTTCCAGTGCGGATTTTACTAACTGTGTTAGGTTTAAGCCAGGGGACGTAGAAGTGGGTGAGAAGCAGGGGGGAATGGTTAAATTAAAGAGGAAAGCGGGCAGATGTCCTCTCGTATCCGTCCTTTTTATCGGTTTATTGTTCGTTTTAATATTTTAACTTATTTTTTTAAAAAAAAATTAAAGAGGAAAGATTTTTGACGGACTCTTCTTGTAGTTTTCCACCCATTTTGTTAAAGGCATCACTTTGGCTTATAACGTGAGTGTGTTTCTATCACATAAAGAAATAAATAAATGTGTGACCTTCCCCCCCCCTCCCGCCTCTTGGGGTAACCTCAATAAGAGAGAGAGAGAGAGATGATATAGATAGATAGATAGATAGATAGATAGATAGATAGATAGATAGATAGATAGAGATGGATGGGTGGATGGATGGAGAAATAGATAGATAGATAGATAGGATAGATGGAGAAATAGATAGATAGATAGATAGATAGATAGATAGATAGATAGAGATAGATAGATAGATAGAGAAATAGATAGATAGATAGATAGATAAAATCTAGAGATAGATAGATAGATAGATAGATAGATAGATAGATAGAGATGGATGAATGGAGAAATAGATAAATAGATGATAGAGATAGATAGATAGATAGATAGATAGATAGATAGATAGATAGATAGATAGATAGAGATGGATGGGTGGATGGATGGAGAAATAGATAGATAGATAGGATAGATGGAGAAATAGATAGATAGATAGATAGATAGATAGATAGATAGATAAATAGAGATAGATAGATAGATAGAGAAATAGATAGATAGATAGATAAAATCTAGAGATAGATAGATAGATAGATAGATAGATAGATAGAGATGGATGGATGGATGGAGAAATAGATAAATAGATGATAGAGATAGATAGATAGATAGATAGATAGATAGATAGATAGATAGATAGATAGATAGAAAGATAGATGATAGATAGATAGATAGATGATAGATAGAGAAATAGAGATAGATAGATAGATAGATAGATAGATAGATAGATAGATAGATAGATAGATAGATAGATAGATAGATAGATAGATAGATAGATGATGGATGGATAGAGATAGATAGATAGATAGATAGATAGATAGATAGATAGATAGATAGATAGATAGATAGATAGATAGATAGATAGATAGATAGACAGATAGATAAATAGATGGATGGATGGATGGATGGATGGATGGATGGATAACCTTTATTGTCATTTTTTTCCTGTGGGCCCAACGGCGCCCATTAAAAATGAAATTTAGTTGCTTCCTCTCAAAGTGTACACACCTACGTAACACACCTTTAAAACACACTCTATACAACAATTTAGCAGTCCCCGTTTCTTCCAGGCTTTTACCGCCTGCATCCCCCAGTCACCGAGTTATTTCCCAGAAGCAAACAAATAAAAGGAGAGTTTAAAAAAAAAAAAAAAAAAAAAGAGGGGGGGAGAAGAAAGCTGGCTCGCCAGGCGCCCGGGAACCCAGCAACAGCTCCATTGGGGGGGGGGAGATCTAATTGCTAGACTCATTGGCCGTGGAGACCTCGGGAGATAATGACCCGCCAGATAGCATTAAGCCTTTAGGAGAGGGTACCACGCGGCTGGCCAGCCGGGCCAGGCGCTCCGGGAAACGTAGGTGGAGGCCTTGGTGCCAGCTGCTGGGAGACGTTAATGGCCCAGCATCATCTCCTGGGCTGGGCGGCTGGCACCGTTGGCACCTAGCGTGGCTGTCTGAATGGGAACTAATTGGAGCTGGCTGGCAGCGTCTCTTGCCAACAGCCGCCTCGCCCGGCCCTTTGGACAGCTCCAGGCATCTATTTTTATTTTTATTTTTGGGAAAGGAGCCACCTTACGACCAAGTGCCCAGGCCGGTGGGATGGCGAAGCGTTCCAGGCATGTGTCAGGAGGCACCTTGGCGTGTCTGCGTGGCGTGGCGGGGGCCTTCCGGGGCTCATGCATGCAGGCATGCCGGCTTCCCCAAGAAGGGACGGTTCCAGGCTCAAAACGGAGCCAGGGAAGCTGAGAGAGCCCAAATCCCATAATTACAGCTCAATTTCGGATCAGTGGGAACCTTAGGAAGGAATTGCACTGGCAACGGCTGAGCCTGGGGGGTGTGTGTGGAGGCTGGGGGGGGGGGCAGAGTGTTTGTAAGGCAAAATTGGCAGAGGAGCCCTTTCTGTGCCGTTATATGCCCCGGGGAATTCAGAGAAGCACGCCAATTCTGGAGAGAGAGGGTTCTCCTTGAGGTCATCCAGGCCAACCCCCTCTCTTCTGCTGGCTGGCTTGTTTGTTTGTTTGTTTGTTTTACTTATTTACTTATTCATTTATTGATTGATTATTATTTTTTTCATCTGGCATCACAGAATACAGCTCTTTCTGTGCATTATATGCCCCGGGGAATTCAGAGAAGCACGCCAATTCTGGAGAGAGAGGGTTCTCCTTGAGGTCATCCAGTCCAACCCCCTCTCTTCGGCTGGCTGGCTGGCTGGTTTGTTTGTTTGTTTACTTACTGATTTACTTATTCATTTATTTATTCATTATTATTTTTTTCATCTGGGATCACAGAATACAGCTCTTTCTGTGGGTTATATGCCCGAGGAATTCAGAGAAGCACGCCAATTCTTGAGAGAGTGGGTTCCCCCCGAGGTCATCTAGTCCAGCGGTTCTCAACCTGTGGGTCGGGACCCCATTTGGGGTCGAACGACCATTTCACGGGGGTCGCCAAACAACGCAGTCCGCCATTTCCCCCCCCTTTTCCTTAGCTGTGTTCCTCCCTTTTCTTCTATTGGCTTTTGAAAGCCAATAGAAGAGACTCTCTTGAATAGAATCTAATTCTATTGGCTTTCAAAAGCCAATAGGAATTGTCCGGGCTGTCTCTGCCCTGCTGAGCCCGCCAAAAGTCCCATTCTGCAAATGGGGCTGCACCAGTTGAGTAGTCCTCGACTTACAACCGGTTGAGTAGTCCTCGACTTATGACCCGTTGGGGGTCGCGGGATTAAAAAGGTTGAGAACCACTGATCTAGTCCAACAGCTTCTCTTCGGCTGTCTGGCTGGCTAGCTGCCTTATTTCTTTATTTATTTACTTACTTACTTAATTTATTTACTTATTCATTTATTTATTTATTCTTTTTTTTTTTTTCATCCAGCGTCACAGAATACAGCCCTTTCTGTGCGTTGTATGCCCCGGGGAATTCAGAGAAGCATGCCAATTCTGGAGAGAGAGGGGTCCCCTTGAGGTCATCTAGTCCAACCCCCTCTCTTCGGCTGGCTGGCTGGCTAGCTGGTTTATTTATTTATTTATTTATTTAATCATTCATTCATTCATTCATTTACTTATTCATTTTTGTTTTTAATCCGGTGTCACAGAATACAGCATTAGGGCCTAAGGATTCTACAAAAACAGCACACCAAACGGGTGTCAGAATGCAGGGAGTCCCCGACTTAACGATCGCAATCGGGCCCAAAATGTCCGTTGCTAAGCGAGACGTTTGCGAAGTGAGCCTTGCCCCATTTTACGACCTCTCTTGCCTCCGTGGTTAAGCGAATCGCTGCCGCCGTTAAGCGAGTTCCACGGTCGTTAAGCGAATCTGACTTCCCCCCCATTGACTCTGCTGGTCAGAAGGTCGCAAAAGGAGATCAGGTGACCCCCCCTCAGGACGCTGCGACCGTCGTAAGTACGTGTCGGTTGCCAAGTGGCCGAATTTTGATCACGTGGGGATGCCGCAGTGGTCGTAAGTGTGAAAAACAGGCAAAGGTCACCTTTTTCAGTGCTGTTGTAATTTTGGTCACTAAGTGAACAGTTGTAAGTCGAGGACTACCTGTACACCCCCACTCCCACCTGGAGTCCCTCAGTGAGGTAGATGAGTGGTTTCTAAATGAATAAATACATACATAAATTCATCCTTTCTCCCTCCCTCCCTTCCTCTCTTCCTTCCTTCCTTCCTTCTTTCCTTCCTTCAACCTTCCTTTCTTCTCTCCCTCTTTCATTTCTTCCTTCCTTCTCCAATCTTCCTTCCTTCCTTTTTATCTATTTCTCTCTCTTTTCTTCCTTCCTTCTTCTCTCCCTCTTTCAATCTTCCTTCTTTCTTTCCTTCCTTCCTGTTTCTCTTTCTCTTTCTTTTCTTCCTTCTTTTCTTCTTCTCTCCCTCCTTCAACCTTCCTTCCTTATTTCCTTCCTTCCTTTCTGTCAATCTGTCTCTTTCTCTTTTCTTACTTACTTCTTCTCTTCCTCTTTCAATCTTCCTTCTCCAATCTTCCTTCCTTTCTATCTATTTCTCTCTCTTTTCTTCCTTCCTTCCTTCTTCTCTCCCTCTTTCAACCTTCCTTCCTTCTTCTCTCTCCCTCTTTCATTCCTTCCTTCCTTCTCCAACCTTCCTTCCTTCTTTCCTTTCTATCTTTTCTCTTTTCTTCCTTCCTTCTTCTCTCCCTCTTTCAGTCTTCCTTCCTTCTTTCCTTCCTTCCTGTTTCTCTTTCTCTGTCTTTTCTTCCTTCCTTCTTTTCTTCTTCTCTCCCTCCTTCAGCCTTCCTTCCTTTCCTTCTTTCCTTCCTTCCTTTCTGTCAATCTATCTCTTTCTGTCTTTTCTTACTTACTTACTTCTTCTCTTCCTCTTTCAATCTTCCTTCCTTCCTTTTCTCCCTCTTTCACCCTTCCTTCCTGTTTATTCTTTTCTGTCTTTTCTTCCTTCCTCCCTTCTTTCCTTCCCTCCCTCCTTCAACTTTCCTTCCTCTATTTCCCCTTCCCCTGTTCCTTCCTTCCTGTCTATCTATCTCTTTCCCTCTTTTTTCTTCTTCCTTCTTTCCTTCTTCTCTCCCTCCTTCAACCAACCTACCTTTCTTCCTTCCTCTATTTCCCCTTCCCCTATTCCTTCCTTCCTTCCTTCCTTCCTTCCTTCCTTCCTTCCTTCCTTCCTTCCTTCCTTCTTTCCTGCCTTCCTCCCTCCCTTCCTCCGCTCATTCATCCTTTCATTCTGGATTGGATTTTCTCTCCTCCCTCCCAGGGATGTTGGCCAAGACCGGCCCGCACAACAGGGGCGCCGTCTGAGATATTTTCAAGGTTTCCGTTTGCGGGACTGGAACCCTTTCAAAGCATCCCCCGCGGCCTCATCCTCTGCCCTTATTTCATTTCTGCCATTTATTCTGCCCCCTGTTTGCAAGCATCCAGCTCCTTCTCCCTGTTGTTTGTGGCTGGCTACTTGTCTGAGGCTCGAACAATACCGCACGACGATCAAGTGTGTGCTTGCACAAATTGTGTTCCCTTCGAGGAACATAATGGAAGTTGCCATCAATTGCGGTGATTTCTCTGCTCCGAGCCCAGCTTCTCTCTTAACAATGCAATTCTGCACAGTACAAGAGAGATAAAAAAAATCTTCTTTTTCGCGACATGCAGCTCAACGGAGCTATTGATCTGCGCCCGACGGGAGGGTTTTCCCTGGCTGGGGAAAAAAAGGGATTTGTGACCTCGGGATCACACTTTCCTCGCCAAGGGCAGACTGGTGGGAACTGGGGATTGTTGGTTTTTAATGCCCTGGCTTGTCTTCCACCCGTGGGAGGGGGGGGAAGGGGGTCCTTATCATTAAATATCTGTTTGGGAACAGGAGCAGAAAGGAGAGGAGCCCCCCCCCTTCAGGGGACATTTAAAATGTACATTTTGCGTACTGTTTTTATGTTTTCATCGTTTTTCACTCGTACGTTGTCCAGAGTCCCTCTTGAAGCAGAAGGGCAGTTTTTAAAAATTAGATGATAGCTAGCCAGATAGCTGGATGGATGGATGGGTGGATGGATGGATGGATAGACAGACAGATAGGCAGACAGACAATGGAAGTCAGACAGAATAGATTAGAGAGATAGATAAGAGAGCAAGAGAGGAGAGAGAGAGAGAGAGAGAAGAGCAAGAGAGGATAGATAGATAGATAGATAGATAGATAGATAGATAGATAGATAGATAGAAAAGAGCAAGAGAGGATAGACAGATAGATAGATAGATAGATAGATAGATAGATAGATAGATAGATAGATAGATATACAGACAGACAATAGATTATAGATAAGAGAAAGAGAGGATAGATAGATAGATAGATAGATAGATAGATAGATAGATAGAGATAGATATACAGATAGACAATAGATTAGAGATAGATAAGAGAAAGACATAGATAGATAGACAGACAGACAATGGATTATAGATAAGAGAAAGAGGATAGATAGATAGATAGATAGGTAGATAGATAGATAGATAGATAGATAGATAGATAGATAGATAGATAGATAGATAGAGATAGATATACAGATAGACAATAGATTAGAGATAGATAAGAGAAAGACATAGATAGATAGACAGACAGACAATAGATTATAGATAAGAGAAAGAGGATAGATAGATAGATAGATAGATAGATAGATAGATAGATAGATAGATAGATAGATATACAGACAGACAATAGATTATAGATAAGAGAAAGAGGATAGATAGATAGATAGATAGATAGATAGATAGATAGATAGATAGATAGACAATAGATTAGAGATAGATAAGAGAAAGAGATAGATAGATAGATAGATAGATAGATAGATAGACAGACAGACAATAGATTATAGATAAGAGAAAGAGAGGATAGATAGATAGATAGATAAATAGATAGACAGATATACAGATAGACAATAGATTAGAGATAGATAAGAGAAAGAGATAGATAGATAGATAGATAGAGATAGATAGATAGATAGATAGATAGATAGATAGATAGATAGATAAGAGAGAGCAAGAGAGGTTAGATAAACAGACAGACAGACAAACAATAGATTAGAGAGAGGTAGACAGATAAGAGAGAGAGAAATATTGTTAAGTGAATCATGTGGTCATTAAATGAATCCAACTTCCCCCATTGGCTTTGCTGGGCAGGTGGGAGGGTCACCAACGGTGATCACATGACCTCAGGAGACCGCAACCAACCTAAATACAGGCCAGCTGCCAAGCACCTGAATTTTGATCACACGGCCACGGGGATGCTGCCATGGTCGTAAGCGTGAGGACCAGCTGTACATCACTTTTCTCAGTGCGGCTGTAACTTTCGTCAGGACATGAATGATTGTCAGTCAATGTCTATGTCTATGTCAGTCAATGTCTATGTCTGTCCAGAACAGCTGCCTTATTGGGTTTATCCTCATTGAAACCGATGCACCGTATAGTTCGGTTGCCAAATTCCACATGGCCACTAGGGGTGGAAGGGAGTGGGTTTTGTGCCTGGCTTTGCTGCCCTCTGGTGGTTCAGCTGAGTTCTGCAGCCCAGGTATCGCCTCGAATCAAATCCAATTTTGTTAAACTTTTCCCAGGTCAGCTGAGGTAGATTCCAGACTAAAAAATACACCCTTGCAGGGGTTACTCCCTGGAGCAATTACCAACTTCATTTATTCAATGTGTTTCCCTCTTTGTGTTACAGGAAAGAGTGTTTGTATACCTCCTGGATGAGGAAGCTCGTCTGACCTGCAGCGATCCACCCCATGACTTCCCGCAGGAGGGCCGACTCAGGTGAGTGCTTCCCAAGGACCTGGGCTAGGCAGATGTGGACGTTTGATTGTGTTGCAGATATTGTCGCAGGATGTCAGCTGTTCTGAGCAAAGCAGCCTTTTGCAATTGACTGATAGTGAAGGTCAGTTGTCAGTGCCGTGTCAACGGTGTTCATGCGATGCTCCAGATTGCACCCAACATGCCTATGACTATTGGTGCTACCTTTGCTTGCTTTTTGTCATATTTCTATTTGTGGGTCTTTGTAATTTGGGATCTCCTGTGGTTGCAGTGTCTCTGGAATGTGTGATCCCATTTTGCTTGCAACAGACTCTGCTATTCCGTTATTGAGTGGAACGGCTTGCCTTCAGAAGCTGTGGATGCTCCAACACTGGAAGTTTTTAAGAAGAGACTGGACAGTCATTTGTCTTGAAATGGCATAAGGTTTCCTGCCTGAGCAGGGGGTTGGACTAGATGACCTCCAAGGTCCCTTTCAATTCTGTTATTCGGTTATTTAGTGGAACGGCTTGGTTTGGCTTCAGAAGTTACGGATGCTCCAACACTGGAAGTTTTTAAGAAGAGACTGGACAGTCACTTGTCTTGAAATGGCATAAGGTTTCCTACCTGAGCAGGGGGTTGGACTAGATGACCTCCAAGGTCCCTTCCAATTCTGTTACTTGCTTATTTAGTGGAACGGCTTGGCTTGGCTTCAGAAGTTGCAGATGCTCTAATACTGAAAGTTTTTAAGAAGAGACTAGTCAGCTGTTTGTCTGGAATGGTATAGGGTTTCCTCCCTGAGCAGGGGGTTGGACTAGATGACCTCCAACGTCCCTTCCAACTCTATTATTATTATTATTATTATTATTATTATTATTATTATTATTATTATTATTATTATTATTATTATTATTATCGATCATCGCACAGTCAGCCAGATGTTCAGACTGGATTTGGCATTTTGTCTATCTATCGAGTCCTAACCCAGGACCTGGGATAGGCAGATGTGGATGTTTGATGGTATTACAGATATCGTCGCAGGATGGAAGCAGTTCCTAATAAGGCCGCCTTTTGCAATTGACTAATAGCGAATTTGTCAATGCCAATTGTGTTCAAGTGGTGCTCCAGTTGTTTTGGGATTGCACCCAAGGAGCCTATGACTATTGGTACTACCCTTGCTTGCTTTTGCCACAGTCTTTCTATTTCTATTTGTAGGTCTTTGTATTTTGTTATCTTCTCCAGTTCTTTCTCTTCTATTCTGCTGTCTCCAGGCACTGCCACGTCCACTATCCAGACTTTTTTGTCTTTCTTATCGACAATTGTTAAGTCTGGGGTGTTATGTTGCAGGTGCTTGTCTGTTTGAATTCTGAAGTCCCAGAGCAGTTTAATTTTATCATTTTCTATGACTTTCTCTATTTTATGATCCCACCAGTTTTTGCTTACAGGCAAATGATATTTTTTGCAGATCTTCCAATGCACCATTGTTGCTACTTTGTCATGCCGCTGCTTGTAATCAGTCTGTGCAATCTTCTTGCAACAGCTTACCAAGTGGTCCACTGTTTCTTCAGCTTCTTTGCATAGGCGGCACTTACTGTCTGTTGCTGTCTTCTCAATTTTGACTTTGTATGCATTTGTCCTTAAGGCTTGGTCTTGTGCAGCCAGAATTAGTCCCTCGGTCTCTTTCTTCAATTTTCCTGCTCTTAGCCATTGCCAGGTTTTATTATTATCTGCTTTCCCAGCTATTTTTTTCATGTATTGGCCATGTAGTGCTTTGTCTTCCCATGCCTCTATTCTGTTCTTCATTTGGTCTTTCTTGTAGGCCAGTTTGGTCTCTCCAGTAGTTAGTAAGCCTTCCTGATATACTAATTTCAGTGCATCTTCATCATTGTTCTTCAGATATTCTTCCAAAGCCATTTTTTCTTCTTCAACCATCTGATGTACTTGTAGCATTCCACGCCCACCTATTTGCCTTGGTAGATAAAGTCTATCAATGTCACTGCGTGGATGAAGGGCATGATTCATTGTCATTATTTTTCTGGTCTGCCTATCCATTGCTTTTAGTTCTGCTTGAGTCCAGTCCACTATTCCAGCTGTGTACCTAATGACTGGGATTGCCCAGGTGTTGATTGCCTTTATGGTATTTCCTCCATTGAGTTTGGATTTTAAGATCTTCTTCACTCTCTTGATGTATTCACCTCTAATCTTTTTCTTGACTTCAGTGTGCTTGATGTTGTCAGCTTGAAGGATACCCAAGTATTTGTAGTACTCTTCCTCATCCAGGTTCTTAATGTTATTTTCGTGGGGCATCTTGATTCCTTCATTTTTCACTATTTTTCCTTGTTGGATAGTAAGTGTGGCACATTTGTCCAAGCTCCATTACAATATCTTGGCTATATATACGGACAGTGTTGAGCAGCGATTCTATTTCAGATGATGTTTTTCCATACAGCTTCAGATCATCCATGTAAAGGAGGTGGGATAGTCTGGCAGATGTTTTTGATGTTTGATAGCCATGTCCTGAGTTATTCAGTATTGTTGACAGAGGAAACAGTGCAATAACAAATAGTAATGGTGATAATGAATCTCCTTGAAATATTCCTCTCTTGATATTAACCTCTCCCAGCCTCTCACCATTGATCTGCAACTGTGTCTTCCATTGTGCCATCGATCTTTGCACAAATTTTCTGATGTTTCTACTGACTCCTGTTATTTCTAGGCACTTTATTATCCAATCATGTGGCAGAGAGTCAAATGCCTTTTTGTAGTCAATCCATGCCACATTCAGGTTGGTCTTCCTTCTCTTGCAGTTTTCCAAGATCATTTTGTCTATTAGGAGTTGATCTTTTGTTCCTCTGCTATTGGGGCGGTTTCCTTTCTGCTCAGGTGGAAAGAGATTGTTTTCAACTAGATGCTGTTGTACTGCATCAGCTACCACACCAGTTAGTAATTTGAAAGTTGTTGGTAAGCAGGTAATTGGCCTGTAGTTACCTGGTGTTGCCCCTTTTGCTGGATTTTTCATTATTAGGTAGGTTTTCCCAGTTGTTAGCCACTTTTCAATTTCTCCTCCTTGTAGTATATTGTTGAACTGCTTGGCAATGAGTGGGTGTATAACAGTTAGATGTTTCAACCAAAACCCATGCAGTTCATCTTCACCTGGTGCTGACCAATTTTTGATTTTCTTTGCTCTTTTTTCTACCATTTTTGTTGTTATTACTAGTTCTTTCATTTCAACTTCTGTTTTATTTGCATCCACCTCTTTTAACCAAGCCGCATCCTTGTTGTATTTCTTTGGGTTATCCCATATCTGCTTCCAGAACTGCACTGTTTCTTCCTTGTCAGGTACTGACTGATTCCTTGCAGTTTCTCCATTGATGGATTGGTAGAAACGTTTCTGATTGGATTGAAATTGGAGGTTCTGCCTATAGTTATTATTATTATCGATCATCGCACAGTCAGCCAGATGTTCAGACTGGATTTGGCATTTTGTCTACCTATCGAGTCCTTACCCAGGACCTGGGATAGGCAGATGTGGATGTTTGATGGTATTACAGATATCGTCGCAGGATGGAAGCAGTTCCTAATAAGGCCGCCTTTTGCAATTGACTAATAGCGAATTTGTCAATGCCAATGGTGTTCAAGTGGTGCTCCAGTTGTTTTGGGATTGCACCCAAGGAGCCTATGACTATTGGTACTACCCTTGCTTGCTTTTGCCACAGTCTTTCTATTTCTATTTGTAGGTCTTTGTATTTTGTTATCTTCTCCAGTTCTTTCTCTTCTATTCTGCTATCTCCAGGCACTGCCACGTCCACTATCCAGACTTTTTTGTCTTTCTTATCGACAATTGTTAAGTCTGGGGTGTTATGTTGCAGGTGCTTGTCTGTTTGAATTCTGAAGTCCCAGAGCAGTTTAATTTTATCATTTTCTATGACTTTCTCTATTTTATGATCCCACCAGTTTTTGCTTACAGGCAAATGATATTTTTTTGCAGATCTTCCAATGCACCATTGTTGCTACTTTGTCATGCCGCTGCTTGTATTATTATTATTATTATTATTATTATTATTATTATTATTATTATTATTATTATTATTTAAAGCTTCTTTTCTAATTGGCTGGTCACAGATCCTGGTTGCAGAATTCTTATTTAAATTTGTTTTCCCCACCTTATTCAAAGCATTCCTACCGGTTTAAGATTTGCTCAAAACGAGTTACACTTAAGTGTTTAGGGGAGGATATGTTGCACATCCCCTGCCCGGCCAGCCGCACCTGTTTTCATGCCTCTGTGCAAAATAAAGGGCTCCACTGGGCAGTGGACGGTTGGCTTTTATTGATTGCAAACCTCACTGCTGGATGTTTGGCAGCCAGTCTATTAACTCGCAGACGTTGGCAAATTAATTGTAGGACTAGGTAGCTGTTAGCCTACAATTGCCATTAGGAACCCCGTTGCGGCCTTGGCACTGTCCAGCCCTCTTCTGGCATTCGGCTCGCGCGTGGGGGTGTCAGGAAGCACCGTTTGATGTGTGGACTTCAACTCCCAGAAGTCCTACCTGAATGGTAGGGCTGGAAAGAACCACAGAGATCGTACTAGTCCAGAGGTAGGCAACCTTGATTCTTTTATGACTGGTGGACTTCAACTCCCAGAATTCCTGAGCCAGCATGGGGAAACTATGGCTCCTTCATGACTCCTGGACTTCAACTCCCAGAATTCCTGAGCCAGCATGGGGGAAACTTTGGCCCCTTCATGACTTATGGACTTCAACTCCCAGAATTCCTGGGCCAGTATGGGGGAACTATGGCCCCTTCATGACTTATGGACTTCAACTCCCAGAATTCCTGAGCCAGCATGGGGGAACTATGGCCCCTTCATGACTCGTGGACTTCAACTCCCAGAATTCCTGAGCCAGCATGGGGGAAACTTTGGCCCCTTCATGACTCGTGGACGTCAACTCCCAGAATTCCTCAGCCAGCATGGGGGAACTATGGCCCCTTCATGACTTATGGACTTCAACTCCCAGAATTCCTCAGCCAGCCTGGCTCAGCTTGGAAACCTTTCCCTTTCCCCTCAGCATGGCTGGCTCAGGAATTCTGGGAGTTGAAGTCCACGAGTCATAAAAGAGCCAAGGTGGCCTACCCCTGGACTAGTCCATTTGTCCGGAATGCTATCAGATCTCCTGCTGGAGCAGGGGGTTGGACTGGATGACCTCTAAGGCCCCTTCCAACTGTGGAATTCTGGCAGTTGAAGACTAGCACAGTTCCTTCGTCCTTAGCTTGTCGAAAAACTTGAGAATATTTTTTTTAAGAAATCTCACTGGTGCACCGTGCTTTGATCTGGAAAGATCGATATATTTGTTACCTCTGTAAGGCTCCATTTCTCACGCTGGACAGCTTTAAGATGGGTGGACTTCAAAATCCCAGAATTCCCCAGCCAGAGTTGAAGTCCACCCGTCTTAACGTTGTCCAGGGTGAGAAATACTGGATTAGATAATCCTTCTGATTTTCTTCCAACTCTATCATTCGTGGCCATTTGTGGAATTCTGGGAGTTGAAGTCCACGTTAAGTTGCCAAGGTTTACAAACACTGGACTACACGCTGGCTGGGGAATTCTGGGAGTTGAAGTCTACATTAAGTTGCCAAGGTTTACAAACACTGGACTACACGCTGGCTGGGGAATTCTGGGAGTTGAAGTCCACATCAAGTTGTCAAGGTTTAGAAACACTGGACTACATGCTGGCTGGGGAAATCTGGGAGTTGAAGTCCACGTTAAGTTGCTAAGGTTTACAAAGACTGGACTGCACACTGGCTGGGGAATTCTGGGAGTTGAAGTCCACATCAAGTTGTCAAGGTTTAGAAACACTGGACTACATGCTGGCTGGGGAATTCTGGGAGTTGAAGTTCACGTTAAGTTGCTAAGGTTTACAAAGACTGGACTGCACACTGGCTGGGGAATTCTGGGAGTTGAAGTCCACATCAAGTTGTCAAGGTTTAGAAACACTGGACTACACGCTGGCTGGGGAATTCTGGGAGTTGAAGTCCACGTTAAGTTGCTAAGGTTTACAAAGACTGGACTGCACATTGGCTGAGGAATTCTGGGAGTTGAAGTCCACATCAAGTTGTCAAGGTTTAGAAACACTGGACTACATGCTGGCTGGGGAATTCTGGGAGTTGAAGTCCACGTTAAGTTGCTAAGGTTTAGAAACACTGGACTAAATGCTGGCTGGGGAATTCTGGGAGTTGAAGTCCACCTCAAGTTGCCAAGGTTTAGAAACACTGGACTACATGCTGGCTGGGGAATTCTGGGAGTTGAAGTCTACATCAAGTTGTCAAGGTTTAGAAACACTGGACTACATGCTGGCTGGGGAATTCTGGGAGTTAAAGTCCACGTTAAGTTGCTAAGGTTTACAAAGACTGGACTGCACACTGGCTGGGGAATTCTGGGAGTTGAAGTCCACATCAAGTTGTCAAGGTTTAGAAACACTGGACTACATGCTGGCTGGGGAATTCTGGGAGTTGAAGTTCATGTTAAGTTGCTAAGGTTTACAAAGACTGGACTGCACACTGGCTGGGGAATTCTGGGAGTTGAAGTCCACATCAAGTTGTCAAGGTTTAGAAACACTGGACTACACGCTGGCTGGGGAATTCTGGGAGTTGAAGTCCACGTTAAGTTGCTAAGGTTTACAAAGACTGGACTGCACATTGGCTGGGGAATTCTGGGAGTTGAAGTCCACGTTAAGTTGCCAAGGTTTAGAAACACTGGACTACATGCTGGCTGGGGAATTCTGGGAGTTGAAGTCCACATCAAGTTGCCAAGGTTTAGAAACACTGGACTACACGCTGGCTGGGGAATTCTGGGAGTTGAAGTCCACGTTAAGTTGCTAAGGTTTACAAAGACTGGACTGCACATTGGCTGGGGAATTCTGGGAGTTGAAGTCCACGTTAAGTTGCCAAGGTTTAGAAACACTGGACTACATGCTGGCTGGGGAATTCTGGGAGTTGAAGTCCACATCAAGTTGCCAAGGTTTAGAAACACTGGACTACATGCTGGCTGGGGAATTCTGGGAGTTGAAGTCTACATTAAGTTGCTAAGGTTTACAAAGACTGGACTGCACATTGGCTGGGGAATTCTGGGAGTTGAAGTCCACGTTAAGTTGCCAAGGTTTAGAAACACTGGACTACATGCTGGCTGGGGAATTCTGGGAGTTGAAGTCCACATCAAGTTGTCAAGGTTTAGAAACACTGGACTACATGCTGGCTGGGGAATTCTGGGAGTTGAAGTCCACGTTAAGTTGCTAAGGTTTACAAAGACTGGACTGCACATTGGCTGGGGAATTCTGGGAGTTGAAGTTCATGTTAAGTTGCTAAGGTTTACAAAGACTGGACTGCACACTGGCTGGGGAATTCTGGGAGTTGAAGTCCACATCAAGTTGTCAAGGTTTAGAAACACTGGACTACACGCTGGCTGGGGAATTCTGGGAGTTGAAGTCCACGTTAAGTTGCTAAGGTTTACAAAGACTGGACTGCACATTGGCTGGGGAATTCTGGGAGTTGAAGTCCACGTTAAGTTGCCAAGGTTTAGAAACACTGGACTACATGCTGGCTGGGGAATTCTGGGAGTTGAAGTCCACATCAAGTTGCCAAGGTTTAGAAACACTGGACTACACGCTGGCTGGGGAATTCTGGGAGTTGAAGTCCACGTTAAGTTGCTAAGGTTTACAAAGACTGGACTGCACATTGGCTGGGGAATTCTGGGAGTTGAAGTCCACGTTAAGTTGCCAAGGTTTAGAAACACTGGACTACATGCTGGCTGGGGAATTCTGGGAGTTGAAGTCCACATCAAGTTGCCAAGGTTTAGAAACACTGGACTACATGCTGGCTGGGGAATTCTGGGAGTTGAAGTCTACATTAAGTTGCTAAGGTTTACAAAGACTGGACTGCACATTGGCTGGGGAATTCTGGGAGTTGAAGTCCACGTTAAGTTGCCAAGGTTTAGAAACACTGGACTACATGCTGGCTGGGGAATTCTGGGAGTTGAAGTCCACATCAAGTTGTCAAGGTTTAGAAACACTGGACTACATGCTGGCTGGGGAATTCTGGGAGTTGAAGTCCACGTTAAGTTGCTAAGGTTTACAAAGACTGGACTGCACATTGGCTGGGGAATTCTGGGAGTTGAAGTCCACGTTAAGTTGCCAAGGTTTAGAAACACTGGACTACACGCTGGCTGGGGAATTCTGGGAGTTGAAGTCTACATTAAGTTGCTAAGGTTTACAAAGACTGGACTGCACGTTGGCTGGGGAATTCTGGGAGTTGAAGTCCACGTTAAGTTGCCAAGGCTTACAAACACTGGACTGCACGCTGGCTGGAGAATTCTGGGAGTTGAAGTCTACATTAAGTTGCTAAGGTTTACAAAGACTGGACTGCACATTGGCTGGGGAATTCTGGGAGTTGAAGTCCACATCAAGTTGTCAAGGTTTAGAAACAGTGGACTACACGCTGGCTGGGGAATTCTGGGAGTCGAAGTCCACGTTAAGTTGCCAAGGTTTACAAAGACTGGACTGCACGCTGGCTGGGGAATTCTGGGAGTTGAAGTCCGCCCGTCCAAAAGTTGCCTTTGGTGAGGACCACAGCCTTGCAGATGTAACGGATGTATTGATCCCTATCAAAGCATGATATTTCTTAAGAAAATATTCTCCACTTTGTGACAAGCTAGGAGCAAAGGTGGGCACCTGGGCAGAGAGTCTCTCCTTCCCAGTGGGATGCTTGGGACCCTCTAAGGGCCAATCTCCAGAGTGAATTCTTCCTGCTTTTTTTCTGCACCACGTACGCTCTCGCTGGCTGGCGCAACAGGTGTGCTATTTATTGTGCTGTTTATTGTGTTGTCCCTTGCTCCAGCCCTGGCTCACAACAGGATCAAGCTTTACCCCCTCCCGTAAAATAGGCAATGGGACCGTCTTTTCGTTGACATAGCCGACCTGGTGCTGGGTGGGCCCAAGCCAGAAGTGGCCAGGGAACACCCAAGAGGCAAACACGGAGCCGGCGCTGATGTTCCACTCTGCTTGTTTGTTGGGAGATCAAACTCTGGTTTATTCCTGCGTAAAAGGCTGCCTGAGTGAAAAATATCTATCTGCATAAGCAAGCAAGATGATTAGGGGACTGGAGGCTGAAACACATAAGGAACGGTTGCTAGAATTGGGTATGTCTAGTTTAACAAAGAGAAGGACGAGGGGGGACATGATAGCAGTCTTCCAATCTCTCAGGGGCTGCCCCGAAGAAGAGGGAGTCAAGCTATTTTCCAAAGCACCCGAAGGCAGGACAAGAAGCAACGGATGGAAACTCATCAAGGAGAGAAGCAACCTGGAACTAAGGAGAAACTTCCTGGCAGTGAGAACAATTAATCAGTGGAACCACCTGCCTCCAGAAGCAGTAAATGCTCCAACACTGGGCATTTTTAAGAAGAGACTGGACAGCCATTTGTTTGAAATGATGTAGGGTTTCCTGCCTGAGCAGGGGGTTGGACTAGATGACCTCCAAGTCCCTTCCAACTTTACTACTATTACTATTACTACTTATGACAGTTTCTTTAGTGACTGTTCAAAGTTATAACAGCACTGAAAAAAGTGACTTAAGGATAGTTTTTCACACTTAACGACCGTTGCAGCCGTGATCCAAATTTAAAATTTCACTTAGGCAACAGAAATTTGAAGCCCATTGTGGTTGTAAAATGAGGACTAACCTGTATACTGAATTGTGATCATGTGACCCTAGGGCTGTTGCGACGGTGGTAATAGCAACAACCCGTTGTAAGGGACTTTTTCCAGATGTGTGGCCTTCATCTCCTAGAATTCAACAGGGTTTTTTGGGGTAACGTCAAAGGGTCACTTAAACAAACAGTTGTAAGTTCCAGGAGTCCGTCTGTTTTGGTTTGTTTGAGCTGCACAAATGCACGTGCATACACACAAAAACACACCAGCTGTCCACAACCTGCATATCAGCCTGCATCTCCAAGCATCGCCAAGCCGCCAGGGCAAGTGAACGTGACATAGTAAAGCCTTAGTATCTTAGTCAGGCCACACCTGGAACGCTGCACCTAGTTTTGGTCACCACGTTACAAAAAAGATGTTGAGGCTTTGGAAAAAGTGCAAAGAAGAGCCACTAGGATGATCCAAGGCCTGGAGACCGAAACCTACGAAGAACGGCTGCAGGACTTGGGTCTGGCTAGTCTAAAGAAAAGAAGAAATAGGGGAGACACGATAGCAGCCTTCCAGTATCTCAGGGGCTGCCCCAAAGAAGAGGGAGTCAAGCTCTTCTCCAAAGCGCCTGAAGGCCGGACAAGAAGCAACGGATGGAAACTCATCAAGGAGAGAAGCAACCTGGAACTAATGAGGAATTTTCTGACAGTGAGAACAATTAGTGGAACAGCTTGCCACCAGAAGTTATGGCTGCTCCATCACTGGAGACAGAGATTGGACAGCCATTTGTCTGAAATGATCAAGGCTAGGGCAGGAGTTCCCAACCAGGGGTGCACAATGATATTCCAGGGGGTGTGAAAACTTGGGTTTTCAAAATTATAGTGTGTATGCATAATTCGTTGCTGTTATTTCGGACTTTTGTATGGGGTGCGAGAATATATTAGAAGCATTCTAGGGGTGCGGGGTATAGAAAAGGTTGGGAACCGCTGGTCTAGTTTAATGAAAAGAAGGACCAGGACATATAGCAGGGGTTGGACTAGAAGACCTCTAAGGTCCCTTCCAACTCTGTTATTATTTTGTTATCCTTCCTTCCTTCCTTCCTTCCTTCCTTCCTTCCTTCCTTCCTTCCTTCCTTCCTTCCTTCCTTCCTTTTCCACCACTGGAGGCTTTTAAGAAGAGACAGAACAGCCACTTGTCTGGAATGGTACAGGGTTTCCTGCTTGAGCAGCGGGCTGGACTAGAAGACCTCCAAGGTCCCTTCCTTCCTTCCTTCCTTCCTTCCTTCCTTCCTTCCTTCCTTCCTTCCTTCCTTCCTTCCTTCCTTCCTTCCTTCTCCACCACTGGAGGCTTTTAAGAAGGGACTGGACAGCCACTTGTCTGGAATGGTACAGGGTTTCCTGCTTGAGCAGCGGGCTGGACTAGAAGACCTCCAAGGTCCCATCCTTCCTTCCTTCCTTCCTTCCTTCCTTCCTTCCTTCCTTCCTTCCTTCCTTCCTTCCTTCCTTCCTTCCTTCCTTCCTTTTCCACCACTGGAGGCTTTTAAGAAGAGACAGGACAGCCACTTGTCTGGAATGGTACAGGGTTTCCTGCTTGAGCAGCGGGCTGGACTAGAAGACCTCCAAGGTCCCATCCTTCCTTCCTTCCTTCCTTCCTTCCTTCCTTCCTTCCTTCCTTCCTTCCTTCCTTCCTTCCTTCCTTCCTTCCTTCCTTCCTTCCTTTTCCACCACTGGAGGCTTTTAAGAAGAGACAGGACAGCCACTTATCTGGAATAGTACAGGGGGGCTTGAGCACGGGGCTGGACTAGAAGACCTCCAAGGTCCCTTTCCGCTGTATTCTGAATTGAACTGACTCTCCAACAGGAACACACACACACAGACACACACACACACACACACACACACACACACACACAGAGACAATCGTAAACCTCTCCCCGCCCAGCATCGCTTTAATCAGCCTGGGCCATTAACACCATCCGGAAGGGCTAAATGGCTTTTGAGCAAACAGCCCATGAAGGGAAAAGAGGTCGTAAATCGTGATTTGTGGTGAGCTATAAAAGTCACTTCGGGATGGAGATCCTGGAGGGAAACAAATATTTGCCCAGGACGACAAGGCGGTGATGTGCGTGGCAGTTGCGCAAGCAGAGGACAGCTGAGGTCCCTGGAACTTGTGTCAAGGAAGGGGGGGGGCACTGCCCTGTCTGGTGCGTGGCTGGCTGGGGAATTCTGGGAGTTGAGACTGAGACCTCTTCAAGGGGCTGAGATTGGAAAACATTGCACTAAAACAGGGCTCCTCAAACGTGGCCACTTGAAGACTGGCGGACTTCAACTCCCAGAATTCCCCAGCCAGCCATGCTGAGGGAAAAGAGAGGTTTCTAAGCTGAGCCATGCTGGCTGAGGAATTCTGGGAGTTGAAGTCCACGAATCATGAAGGGGCCATAGTTCCACCCTGGTGGCTGGGGAATTCTGGGAGTTGAAGTCCACCAGTCATGAAGGGGCCATAGTTCCCCCATGCTGGCTCAGGAATTCTGGGAGTTGAAGTCCGCGAGTCATGAAGGGGCCAAAGTTTCCCCTTGCTGGCTGAGGAATTCTGGGAGTTGAAGTCCACAAGTCATGAAGGGGCCATAGTTCCCCCATGCTGGCTGAGGAATTCTGGGAGTTGAAGTCCACGAGTCATGAAGGGGCCATAGTTCCCCCATGCAGGAATTCTGCCACCAGTCATGAAGGGGTTCCCCCATGCTGGCTGAGGAATTCTGGGAGTTGAAGTCCACCAGTCATGAAGGGGCCATAGTTCCCTCATGCTGGCTGAGGAATTCTGGGAGTTGAAGTCCACAAGTCATGAAGGGGCCATAGTTCCCCCATGCTGGCTGAGGAATTCTGGGAGTTGAAGTCCCCGAGTCATGAAGGGGCCATAGTTCCCCCATGCTGGCTCAGGAATTCTGGGAGTTGAAGTCCACTTGTCATAAAAGAGCCAAGGTTACCTACCCCTGTTCTTGGTGGTGATGCATATCCCTTTTTTTCCACCTGCCAAAGGGGCTTTCAGAGGCCGGGCAGGTAGGCGGGCTCCGTGCCAGTTGCTCATTGGCTTCGGGGTAATTGCATCTTTCTGTGGGCGATCAGAAAAGTGGGTAATTGCCCCCTGGGAGAGGTGGGCCGCTCCATTGCTCCCCCAGCCAACAATGGGCTCCCGTCGGGAGTAATAGCAACAAATTAAAAAAAGAGCCGGAGTCAATTTCTTTGTCACTTTTACAGGAAGGGAGGAAAAAGGGGGATCGTGTGTTAAAAAATGCGGTTTTTTAAATGCCTCATCAGCGCCGGGCGCAGGAAGAGCACAGAACCAGCCTTGCAGAGATTATTATTATTATTATCATCATTGTATTTTTTTTTATTTCCAAGTATGTGCGTTGAACAGGCTTTTTGCACCAGGAAGCTTGGAAAATGAGCAGGTGTGAATCTGGAGGGGTTAACTGTAAGATGTTTTGGGGTGTGTGTGTGCAAAATGTGTGCAAAATGTGCAAATGATTCATATCGCCGTCCTACCCCTGCCTCCTACGCCCACCCCTGCTTCTGAGTATTTCATATATTCCATCTCGGGCTTAGGTCTGCGGTGAGTGGCTGTTAATTGCAGCCACAAAAGACATCAGAGGGAACCAAAGACAAACTGGAAACAGACCAACATGAAAAAGTGTGAGGCCGCCATCGCTTCGCATCAGAGTTTCTGCTGCTTGCTCTCCCTCTGCAAGATTATTTTTTTCCCTTTTTCTTTTTTCCACTAGAAATAAATCTTGGGCTGGGGATCTGGTAGAGCAGGGAGTCTTCCAACTTGGCCCTTTGATGACTTGTGGACTTCAACTCCCAGAATTCCTCAGCCAGGCACACGTGCCTGGCTGAGGAATTCTGGGAGTTGAAGTCCACAAGTCATCAAAGGGCCAAGTTGGAAGACCCCTGGACTTCAGCTCCCAGAATTCCTCAGCCAGTGTGCCTGGCTGAGGAATTCTGGGAGTTGAAGTCCACAAGTCATCAGTTTGAAGACCGCTTGGGTAGAGTTTTGTTTTCTCTCCTTGCTTTGAAAATCCCTAGGGCAGTGTTTCCCAAACTTGGCATGCTTTAAGATGGAGGGACTTCAACTCCCAGAATCCCCCAGCCAGGAAACTTTAAGATGGGGGGGCTTCAAAGTCATGAAGGGGCCACAGTTCCCCCATGCTGGCTCAGGAATTCTGGGAGTTGAAGTCCAGGAGTCATGAAGGGGCCAAGGTTGCCTCCCCCTGGAAGTGTGATGCTTGTCTCCGGTTTGCAGGGGAAGGGTTGTGTGTGTGAGTCGCTGCTCCTCCTCCCGGGAATGAATCTTTTGTGGTCAGGGGCTCTCCCCCGGAAGGGTCCTCCGTGACAACTCTGGCTAGAAAAACCTGACTTGCCTCATCCACGCATATTCCTGCCTGAGAGGGAGGCATTCAGAGTTGTGAGGTTTGAAGTGTGGTTGTTGCCCTGCCCTTCTCTTTTCCTTCCTTCCTTCCCCTTCCCTTCTTTGCGTCTCCTTTTCTTTCTTCCTTCACCTTCTCCTTCCTTCCTCTCTTCCTTCCTCCCTCCCTCTGTCCCTCCCTCCCTCCATTTCCTCCCTTCCTTCCTTCCTCCCTCATTCCCTTCCTCCACCCCTCCCACCCTTCCTTCCTCTCTTCCTTCCTCTCTTCCTCCCTCCCTCCCTCTGTCCCTCCCTCCCTTCCTTCCTCCATCCCTCCCTTCCTCTCTTCCCTCCCTCCCTCCCTTCCTTCCTTCCTCCCTCCCTCCCTTCCTTCCTCTCTTCCTCCCTCCCTCCCTTCCTTTCTCCCTCCCTCCCTTCCTCCCTTCCTTCCTCTCTTCCTCCCTCCCTTCCTCCCTCCCTCCCTCTCTTCCTTCCTCCCTCCCTCCCTTCCTTTCTCCCTCCCTCCCTTCCTTCCTCCTCTTCCTCCCTCCCTTCCTCCCTCTCTTCCTTCCTCCCTCCCTTCCTCCCTTCCCTCCCTCCCTTCCTCCCTCCCTCCCTCATTCCCTTTCTCCCTTCCTCCCTCCCTCCCTTCTTTCCCCTCTTCCTTCCTCTCTTCCCTCCCTCCCTCCCTCCCTTCCTCTCTTTTCCTTCCTCCCTTCCTTCCTTCCTCCCTCCCTTCTTTTCTTCCTTCCTCCCTTCCTCTCTCCCTCTTTTCCTCCCTCCCTCCCTTCCTTTCTCTCTCCCTCCCCTCCTTCCTTTCTCCCTCCCTTCCTCCCTTCCTTCCTCCCTTCCTTCCTCCCTTCCCTCCCTCCCTCTTCCTCCCTCCCTCATTCCCTTTCTCCCTCCCTCCCTTCCTTCCCCTCTTTCCTCTCTTCCTTCCTTCCTCCCTCCCTTCCTTCCTTACTCCCTCCCTTCCTTTCTCCCTCCCTCCCTTCCTCTCTTCCTCCCTCCCTTCCCTCCCTCCCTCCCTCCCTCCCTCCCCCCTCCATACAATCGTAGACAGACTCTCAGCAGTTCTCAAGAACAAAGGACTCCACAATACCAAAATGTCTCTAAGTAGGACTTTCAGAGACCCACTGAAAACAGCTGCACCCCCTACCTTTCCTCCAGCCCCCCCCCTCAACCCTTGTGCCAGCTAGCACAGCCCTAGGCTGCTTCACAGAGTTGGGGGGCCTCCATCAGCCCCTCAAAGTGCTTCAGTGTCTTAAGCGGTGGCTTTTCCATGGACTGTATTTTTATTTTGTTCCAAGCTGGAGTTCCTTCTGCGTCTCTCTAATTTTGCTGCATAAATGACTCCGTTCTCCCGGAGAATGTCATGTTCCGAGCCCTTGACATTTCATTTGCCTTCCCAACGGGTTGCCCGCCTTTCCCTGCAAGAGCGGCCTGTCCAACCTCTGACATTTTGTTCCGATGGTGTGTGAGAACCGCAACTCACAACAGGCCGTGAATACCTGAACGTGCCTCGGTTAGTGGAGGAAACGTTTTAGAAAAGGAATTGGCTTTTTGGGTGGGGAAACGGACACGGAAAAATCCATCGGGCAAGAAGGCAATCAGTTGGGATCCAAATTTGGGGGGGGAGTGTCCAGCTTTCATGCCTAAGGCGGGACTAGAACTCACCGTCTCCAGGTGATTGGCCCATCCAACTGGCTCACTTGGTCCAAAGTCACCCAGTTGGCTTTCATGCCTGTGGCAGGACTAGAACTCACCGTCTCCAGGTGATTGGCCCATCCAACTGGCTTCCATTGCTAAGGCAGGACTAGAACTCACCGTCTCCTGTTTTCTAGCTTGGTGCCTTAACCTCTAAGACAGGGATGACGAACCTTTTAGAGCAGTGGTTCTCAACGTTTTTAATGCCGCGACCCCCAACCGGTCGTAAGTCAAGGACCACTCAACCGGTCGTAAGTCGAGGACTACTCAACTGGTGCAGCACCGTTTGCAGAAGGGGACTTTTGGCGGGCTCAGCAGGGCAGAGACAGCCTGGACAATTCCTATTGGCTTTGGAAAGCCAATGGAATTAGACTCTATTCAAGAGAGTCTCTTCTATTGGCTTTCAAAAGCCAATAGAATAAAAGGGAGTAGCACAGCTAAGGAAAAGGGGGGGGAAATGGCGGACTGCGTTGTTTGGTGACCCCCGTGAAATGGTCATTCGACCCCAAATGGGGTCCCGACCCACAGGTTGAGAACCACTGTTTTAGAGACCGAGTGCCCAAACTGCAACCCAAAACCCACTTATGCATCGTCGGGTGCCGGGTGGGCGTGGCCCATTGCGTGGGTGTGGCCCATTGCGTGGGCGTGTCCCATTGGGTGGGCGTGGCTGCGGTGGTAACGGCAGATTGGATGGGACTAAAAAGTTCAATCCATCAATTCCAACTTTGCAAGATCTTTTTTTTCCCTGCGAGAAGTTGAAATTGATTGATTGATTGAATCTTTTTTTTTGCACACGGCGGCGGAGGCCTAAAGCGAAAAGGTTTTATAAAACCCAGCTGAAGGCCTAGGACTGGGGCGACGGCGCGCGTGCCCACAGAGAGGGCTCTGAGTGCCGCTTCTGGCACCCGTGCCATAGGTTCGCCACCACTGCTCTAAGACTAGATATCTCATTCACAATCTTCTTTCCGCTCATTCACGGCCGATGCATTTAACCAAGATGGCTTAGGCCCCTTTAAAATAGGGGCGCAGAATTTCCTTGGACTTGAGGACCACACCAGGGTTTGAATGGCATGTCCGAAGCCACACCCTGAAAGCCAATGGCTCTAAGGGGGGGGGGTGAGAATTTTAAGAAGCGAATCCTGTAAGAATTAAGGGATCTCTTTGGCTTTTAAAACCTATTCATCCCCCAAGGCGGGGGAAAAAAAGCCAGATGTTTGTCCCCAGGGGATTAAAAAAAAAAGCCGCACCAGATGCGGTTTGCGCCCTGCTTTAAAATCCCCGTATTGTGCAATAAAATAATAACTGAGGATCATCAGTCAATATAAAAAAAAAAAAAGACATTTAAAGCCCAGTGCATTAACGGTGTGATAAAGGAGAGGACACTGATCAAATATTAACTTCACAAAAGAGAGATTGCTCCAAGACTGGAGGCTTTCAAAAACAGATCAGTTGATCAGAATACAGCTGGAAGGGACCTTGGAGGTCTTCTAGTCCAGCCCCCTGCTCAAGCAGGAGATTCTATTTACACCATATAATAATAATAATAATAATAATAATAATAATAATAATAATAATAATAATAATAATAATAATAATAATAGTTGGAAGGAACCTTGGAGGTCATTTCAGACAGGTGGCTGTCCAAATGTCTTCTGGAAAACCTCCACTGATGGAGCGCCCACAAGTTCGGGTGGCAAACTGTTCCACTGGTTAATTGTCTTCACTGTCAGGAAGTTTCTCCTTAGTTCCAGGTTGCTTCACTCCTGGATGAGTTTCCATCCATTGCTTCTTGTCCTGCCTTCCTCAGGAGCTTCGGAGAAAAGATGGACCCCCCCCCTTCTTTGGGGCAGTTCCTCAAATACTGGAATACTATTATCATGTCCCCGCTAGTCCTTCTTTTTTCTAGACTGGCCCTTCCCAAATCCTGCAAACATTCTTCATATTTATTATTTATTTATTTATGAGACTTATATACCGCTTTAAGTGCAAGCACTCTCTAAGCGGTGTACACCAGTAAGCAATGTATATATATATTTACATTGCCCCCAACCATCTGGGTCCTCATTTTACCTACCCCGGAAGGATGGAAGTCTGAGTCAATCTTGAGCCGGTGAGATTTGAACCGCTGACCTGCTGAACACAGTCAGCTAAAGTGGCCTGCAGTACTGCACTCTAACTGCTGCGCCACCTCGGCTCATATATTTTTTAGTCTCCAGGCCTTTAATCCTCTTAGTTGCTCTTCTCTGCACTTTTTTTTTCATAGTAGTAGTAGTAGTAGTAGTAGTAGTAGTAGTAGTAATTAATAATAATAGTTGGAAGGGACCTTGGAGGTCATCTAGTCCAACCCCCTGCTCAGGCAGGAAACCTTCTACCATTTCAGACAAATGGCTGTCCAGTCTCTTAGAATAGAATAAAGTTGGAAGGGACCTTGGATGTCATCTAGTCCAACCCCCTGCTCAGGCAGGAAACCCTATCCCATTTCCGACAAATGGCTGTCCAGTCTCTTCTTAAAAACTTCCAGTGTTGGAGCATCCACCGCTTCTGGAGGCAGGTGGTTCCACTGGTTAATTGTCCTCACTGTCAGGAAGTTTCTCCTTAGTTCCAGGTTGCTTCTCTCCTTGGTTACTTTCCATCCGTTGCTTCTTGTTCTGCCTTCAGGCGCTTTGGAGAATAGCTTGACTGCCTCTTCTTTGGGGCAGCCCCTGAGATATTGGAACATCTCAACATCTTTTTTGCAATGTGGTGACCAAAACTAGATGCAGCATTCCAGGTGTAGCTTGACTCAACATTTGTAAAGCGGTGCTAATACTTCATGTGATTTTGATTCTATGACTCTGGCTGTACAACCCAGGATTGTATCAACTTTTTTGGCTGCTGCCTCACATGGTTGGCTTAGGTTTAAGTGATGGTCCACTAGGACTCCAAGGTCCCTCTCGCAGTTACTCTTTTTGAGGCAGTAATTGTTTGGTTACTGATTGGATAGCCATTTGTCTGAAATGGCATAGGCCAGGGTCTCCCGCTTGAGCAGGGGGCTGGACTAGATGACCTCCGAGGCCCCTTCCAGCTCTATTCTATTCTATGATTCTGTAAGGGTCTCCTGCTTGAGCAGGGGGCTGGACTAGATGACCTCCGAGGCCCCTTCCAGCTCTATTCTATTCTATGATTCTGCAAGGGTCTCCTGCATGAGCAGGGGGCTGGACTAGATGACCTCCGAGGCCCCTTCCAGCTCTATTCTATTCTATGATTCTGTAAGGGTCTCCTGCTTGAGCAGGGGGCTGGACTAGATGACCTCCGAGGCCCCTTCCAGCTCTATTCTATTCTATGATTCTGCAAGGGTCTCCTGCATGAGCAGGGGGCTGGACTAGATGACCTCCGAGGCCCCTTCCAGCTCTATTCTATTCTATGATTCTGCAAGGGTCTCCTGCTTGAGCAGGGGGCTGGACTAGATGACCTCCGAGGCCCCTTCCAGCTCTATTCTATTCTATGATTCTGCAAGGGTCTCCGGCTTGAGCAGGGGGCTGGACTAGATGACCTCCGAGGCCCCTTCCAGCTCTCTGATTCTATTATTCAAAAGGCAGACTGGACGGACCCATAGATCTTTTTCTGCCGTCAGTTTTCTATGTTTCACTCTCTCTCTCCCTCCCTAGTCATCAATGGGGTCCGGGAGCTGTTCAGCCCGTCGTGGTGCTGAAGCAGCCGCCGATGCCTCAACTGAAACGTGTCAATTTTGGCCATTGACTTTCTAGGCCAGGGGTCTTCAAACTTGGCCCTTTGATGACTTGTGGACTTCAACTCCCAGAATTCCTCAGCCAGGCACTTGTGCCTGGCTGAGGAATTCTGGGAGTTGAAGTCCACAAGTCATCAAAGGGCCAAGTTTGAAGACCTCCCCCGTTCTAGGCCTTGTTGAGGTCTGGCTCCGCTCTTCTTTCCTGGCCTCTGAGTGAAGAGACAACAGGTCCCTCAAAGAGAAAAAATCTTCATCTATTCATGAATTTCCCCTATTCCTTCCTCTCTCTCTCTCTCCCTGTTCTTGAGCGCCTCCTGATGGCGGCTTTAAGCAACAAACCAGGAGGTGGGTTTTACATCCTGCAAAACCTGGCCACAAATGCTCGACACAATGATGCACACCCTTACCTGGAGCGTACCGGGAAAGTGTGCAAAGGGCTTTCCAGCCACGGCTGCCACCTGCCCTTCAAGCAGGAGCTGCGAGTCCACAGGATGGTCCCTTAGTTGGGGGGTCTCAAGACCCCAATCAAGGAACTGCCAAACAAGCGAACAGTGAACACCCAAGCAAACAACCTCCAAAAACAGGGGACTTCAAACTTGGCCCTTTGATGACTTGTGGACTTCAACTCCCAGAATTCCTCAGCCAGCGTGCCTAGCTGAGGAATTCAGGGAGTTGAAGTCCAGGGGTCTTCCAACTTGGCCCTTGTATGACTTGTGGACGTCAACTCCCAGAATTCCTCAGCCAGCGTGCGCAGCTGAGGAATTCTGGGTGTTGAAGTCCAGGGGTCTTCCAACTTGGCCCTTTGATGACTTGTGGACTTCAACTCCCAGAATTTCTCAGCCAGCGTGCCTAGCTGAGGAATTCAGGGAGTTGAAGTCCAGGGGTCTTCCAACTTGGCCCTTGTATGACTTGTGGACTTCAACTCCCAGAATTCCTCAGCCAGCGTGCGCAACTGAGGAATTCTGGGAGTTGAAGTCCAGGGGTCTTCCAACTTGGCCCTTTGATGACTGGTGGATTTCAACTCCCAGAATTCCTCAGCCAGCGTGCCTGGCTGAGGAATTCTGGTAATTGTCCAGGGGTCTTCAAACTTGGCCCTTTGATGACTTGTGGACTTCAACTCTCAGAATTCCTCAGCCAGCGTGCCTGGCTGAGGGATTCTGGGAGTTGAAGTCCAGGGGACTTCCAACTTGGCCCTTTGATGACTTGTGGACTTCAACTCCCAGAATTCCTCAGCCAGCGTGCCTGGCTGAGGGATTCTGGGAGTTGAAGTCCAGGGGTCTTCCAACTTGGCCCTTTCATGACTTGTGGACGTCAACTCCCAGAATTCCTCAGCCAGCGTCCCTGGCTGAGGAATTCTGGGAGTTGAAGTCCACAAGTCATCAAAGGGCCAAGTTTCAAGATCCCTGTCCAAGACCAACCCCACGAACTCTGACAGGACAAGCCACTGGAATACAGGTAGTTCTCGTCTTACGACCACGATGGAGCCTAAAATTGATCTTGCTAAGCTTTGCCCCATTTTATGATTGAGTTGCTAAGTGGAGTCACTGCAGTGCTTAAATTGGTAACACCGTTGTTAAGTGAATCCGGCTTTCCCACTGGCTTTGCTCATCAGGTGGTCGCTAAAGGGGGGGGTCACGTGATCTGTCATAAGTGTGAGTCAGTTGCCAAGGGTGAAAAGTGGTCCTAAGTCACTTTTTTCAGGGATGTTGTAACTTTGAACAATCGCGAAATGAATTTTTGTAAGTCGAGGATTACCTGTGTAAATTGAGAGCAAGCCCCCCCCCATGAGCACTGATGATGTACCCTAGTTGGGTCATGAAACGTCTGCAAGTAAACAGTAAAGCTCAGAGAGCACCAAGGACCCCACAGTTCTCCTCCTCCTCCTCCTCCTCCTCCTCCTCCTCCCTTCTAGCACTGATGATGTTCCCTAGCTGGGTTATGAAATGTCTGCATGGGAACCCCCAGCTCGGAGAGCAGCAAGGACCCCACCATTCTCCTCCTCCTCCTCCTCTTCCTCCTCCTCCTCCTCTTCCTCCTCCTCCTCCTCCCTTCTAGTACTGATGATAATAATAATAATGATGATGATAAACTTGGAAGGGTCCTTGGAGGTCATCTAGTCCAACCCCCTGCTCAGGCAGGAAACCCTAGACCATTTCGGACAAATGGCTGTCCAGTCTCTTCTTAAAAACTTCCAGTGTTGGAGCATTCACCACTTCTGGAGGCAGGTGGTTCCACGGGTTAATTGTCCTCACTGTCAGGAAGTTTCTCCTTAGTTCTAGGTTGCTTCTCTCTTTGGTTAGTTTCCATCCGTTGCTTCTTGTAAGAAAACCACCCAACTCAGAGATCACCAAGGACCCCACAGTTCTCCTCCTCCTCCTCCTCCTCCTCCTCCTCCTCCTCCTCCTCCTCCTCCTCCTCCTCCTCCTCCTCCTCTCCACACACCCCGTTCCCTTATAGCACTGAAGATGTTATGTAATTGGGTCCTGAAACATCTGCAAGGAAACAGCCCAGCTCAGAGAGCACCCAGGACCCCACAGTCTGTTCCTTCCTTCCTTCCTTCCTTCCTTCCTTCCTTCCTTCCTTCCTTCCTTCCTTCCTTCCTTCCATCCATCCATCCTCCTTTCTTTGCTTCCTTCCTTCCTTCCTTCCTTCCATCCATCCTTCCTTCCTTCCTTCCTTCCTCCTCCTCCTCCTCCTCCTCCTCTCCCCAAACCCCACTCCCTTATAGCACTGAAGATGTTACATAGTTGGGTGATGAAACATCTGCAAGAAAGCCAGCCAGCTCAGAGAGCGCCAAGGACCCCTTATCCTTCTACGATCCTAAGTTTTTGATCCTCCAGTGGACAGCCCCGTTCGGATGGATTCTTAAACTGGGATCCATCACACCGACAGCAGAATTCAGAAGGGATTTTTTGAGAAGAATCTTCTTGGTTTCCAGCTCATCCCTGCCAGCCTGGACAATTTTTTACTGGGTGGTCTCCTCCCCTGCAGCACGTCAGCGTTTGCCCGTTGTAGTCTTGTGTTCCTTTTCACATCACCCTGTTTTCGAGGCCACCAGCGACGTGAAACACGGCTAGTCAAAGACCATTTTTGCTGATGGGTGACAAGACCGAGTGGCTCTGGGTCTTGCCCCCCAAGGGTCATTCTGATGGTCCATCATTAGTCCTGGGGGGGGGGTAAATTTGCCTCCCTCAGTGCAGGCACGCAACTTGGGTGTCCTCCTGGACTCACAGCTAAATTTGGAACAGCATCTATCGGCTGTGGCCAGGGGGACCTTTGCCCAGGTTCGCCTGGTGCACCAGCTGCAGCCTTATTTGGACCGGGAGGCTTTACTCACGGTCACTCATGCCCTTGTCACCTCAAGACTGGATTACTGTAATGCGCTCTACATGGGGCTACCCTTGAAGAGCGTTCGGAGGCTGCAGTTGGTTCAGAATGCAGCCGCGAGAGCGATTGTGGGTGCACCAAGGTATGCCCACGTGTCACCTATCCTCCGCGAGCTGCACTGGCTTCCTGTGGGTCTCTGGACGCAATTCAAGGTGTTGGTTATCACCTTTAAAGCCCTTCATGGCATAGGGCCAGGTTACTTACAGGACCGCATACTGCCGCATAGTTCCCAGAAACCGGTGAGGTCCCACAGATTGGGCCTCCTTCAGGTCCCATCGGCCAGACAATGTCGGCTGGCGGGCCCTCGGGGAAGGGCCTTTTCTGTGGTGGCTCCGACCTGGTGGAATCAACTTCCCCCCGAGGTTCGAACTACTCCAACCTTGCCGGCCTTAGAAAGCTATTAAAACTCTCCTGTTCCGGCAGGCCTGGGGCTGATGTCCTCGGGGGGGGGGGCAGGATACGATTGGACATGCTGTATGAATGCACTTATTTCACTGTTTTATTGTTATATTTATTGTTTTAATTTTGTACGCCGCCCTGAGTCCCTAGGGATTGGGTGGCATATAAATTTTACTAATAAAATAAATAAATAAAAATAAATGGCCATAACACCCGCACACAACAGGCCAGGGTGAATCAGGATATTTTCCGCAGACTTGACTCACGAGACCTTAATGATCTCTCGCTGTATTTTATTTTACGGCTTGAACTTCCACGCAACATCCCTCCGTTGCGGCCGTGGCTTATATCAGGACGATGTTGACAGAAGCTGAGCGTCTCCTTCTCCCTTTCTTTGCTTTCTCAAAACCCCTGGAAAGAGAACCTCGGGGTGGGAAGTGTGAGGAAGAGCAAAGAGAAAACCTGTTTCATAGGGGACTTTCCTGTTAGCTACGCCTTCTCATTGCTGGCCTCAAAAGTTACATTGATGGGGTCCGTGGTACTCTCTGTGCTTGGTAACTCTGTGTTAATTAAATTAAATCTCCCAGTGGAGCTGCATTTTCAGAAGAAAAAGGAAGAAGGAAGAAGAAGAATGAGGAGGAGGAGGAGGAAGAGGAGGAGGAAAAGAAGGAGGAGATGGGGGGAGAAGAAGAAGGAGAAGGAGAAAGAGGAGAAGGAGGAGAAGAAGGAGAAGGAGGAGAAGGAAAAGGAGGAGAAGGAGGAGAAGGAAAAGGAGAAGAAGAAGGAGAAGGAGGAGAAGAAGGAGGAGGAGGGAAGAAGGAGGAGAAGGAGGAGAAGGAAAAGGAGAAGAAGGAGAAGAAGGAGAAGGAGGAGGAGGGAAGAAGGAGGAGGAGAAGGAGGAGAAGGAAAAGGAGAAGAAGAAGGAGAAGGAAAAGGAGGAGGAGAGGGAAAAGGAGAAGAAGGAGGAGGAGAAGGAGAAGAAGAAGGAGAAGGAGGAGAAGGAAAAGGAGAAGAAGGAGGAGGAGGAGGGAAGAAGGAGGAGGAGAAGGAGGAGGAGGGAGAGGAAAAGAAGAAGAAGAAGAGAGGAGGAGAAGAAGAAGAAGAAGAAGAAGAAGAAGAAGAAGAAGAAGAAGAAGAAGAAGAAGAAGAAGAAGAAGAAGAAGAAGGAGAGGAGGAGAGGAGAAGAAGAAGAAGAAGAAGAAGAAGAAGAAGAAGAAGAAGAAGAAGAAGAAGAAGAAGAAGAAGAAGAAGAAGAAGAAGAAGAAGAAGAAGAAGAAGAAGAAGAAGAAGAAGAAGAAGAAGAAGAAGAAGAAGAAGAAGAAGAAGAAGAAGAAGAAGAAGAAGAAGAAGAAGAGAGGAGAAGGAGGAGAAGAAGGAGAAGAAGAAGAAGAAGAAGAAGAAGAAGAAGAAGAAGAAGAAGAAGAAGAAGAAGAAGAAGAAGAAGAAGAAGAAGAAGAAGATGATGATGCTCTTGAATTGTTCCCTGGACAGTTTTGATAAACAAGGGCTGGAAGGACAGCAGGCAGCTGTGAAGAAATATCTGTGCAACTTGCAAATTAATCCGATGACTTATGTCGTCCTGCATCCAGCGACGTGTCTGGAGAGGTGCAAACTTTAATCGGCTTTCCGTTCAGAGGCTGATGAAGGAATAGATCTCTGGGACAGTGACATCCATCATGCCCAGGATGTTAGTCTGGCGCTTAATGACCTCAAGAGCTACAAATTCATCTCTTTTCTCGGCTGCACTACTCCATCATTGACAAAAGGCGGGCGCGATGGTTAAAGATGGGCGGAGATGACCCAAAGATAACATGTTCCTTCTTTCCACCGCCTCTCTCTGTCCACCAGCCTTGGGAAGATTAAAATGGAGAAGGTGCCCTACTTCTTCCTAAAGCTTTTAGATTAAGATCAGGTGAAGTGTGGATGCCACTTACCAATGCCTCGGTAAGGCCGCACTTGGAATCCGGCATCCAGTTTTGGTCGCCAGGATGTAAACAAGATGTTGAGACTCTGGAAAGAGTGCAGAGAAGAGCAACAAAGAGGATCAGGGGACTGGAGGCTGAAACATACGAGGAACGGTTGCTGGAATTGGGTCTGTTTAGTTTAACGAAGAGAAGGATGAGGGATGAAAGGAGAGCAGTCTCCCAGTATCTCAGGGGTTGCCCCAAAGAAGAGGGAATCAAGCTATTCTCCAGAGCACCTGAAGGCAGGACAAGAAGCAACGGATGGAAACTAATCAACCCTACACCATTTCAGACAAATGGCTGTCCAGTCTCTTCTTAAAGACTTCCAGTGTTGGAGCATTCACCGCTTCTGGAGGCAGGTGGTTCCACTGATTAATTGTTCTCACTGTCAGGAAGTTTCTCCTTAGTTCTAGGTTGCTTCTCTCCTTGATGAGTTTCCATCCGTTGCTTCTTGTCCTGCCTTCAGGCGCCTTGGAGAATGGCTTGACTCCCTCTTCTTTGGGGCAGCCCCTGAGATATTTTTATGAAAACTAGAATTACAAGGGCCATTTGTTTCAGCCCGGAAATGTAAATTTTGGGGATTTGGCTCGGTGTAGGATGCTCACAGCTTCCAGCTGAAGCTGTGGATGAGTCTGTCCATGTATTCTGTGCTGAAGGAGTCTCTTCAACCCTGGACTGCATATATTCCCTTAGATTGGGGTCACGTTTGATGGAGGGTGTTAAACAGTATTTGGAGCTATCCAAGTGGTGGATTCCTGCCCAGAATCCTCCAAGGTCTTTTCCATTCTCAATGTCCATCTGTAAAGCTCTTCTCCCCAAAATGCAAATGGGCTGGATCTGATTAGTAGCTTTAGTGCTTCGTTATAAAAACCTCTAAAATGCCAAATGGACTCTGGCCGTAAATCCTAACAACAGATTTTTTAACAAGCTCTTCATCTAGGACAGGAGTCTTCAAACTGGGCCCTTTGATGACTTGTGGACTTCAACTCCCAGAATTCCTCAGCCAGGCACACACACACACACACACACACACACACACACACACCCTCTCTCTCTCTTCTCTCTCTCTCTTCTCACTCTTTCTCTCTCCTCTCTTCTTTCTCTTCTTTTTCCTCTCTCTCTACTCTCTCTTTCTCTCTCTCTCCTCCCTTCTTTCTCCTCTCTCTCTTTCTTTCTTTCTCTCTCTCTTTCTTCCTCTCTTCTTTCTCTTCTTCTCTCTCTCTTCTCTCTCTCTTTCTTTCTCTTTTTCTCCCTCTCTTTTTCTTTCTCTCCTCTCTTCTTTCACTTCTTTCTCTTCTCTCTTTCTCCTCTCTCTTCTTTCTCTTCTTTCTCTTCTCTCTCTCCTCTCTTCTTTCTCTTCTTTCTCTTCTTTCTCTTCTCTCTCTTTCTCCTCTCTCTTCTTTCTCTTCTCTCTCTCCTCTCTTCTTTCTCTTCTTTTTCCTCTCTCTCTACTCTCTCTCTCCTCTCTTCTTTCTCCTCTCTTTCTTTCTCTCTCTCTTTCTTCCTCTCTTCTTTCTCTTCTTCTCTCTCTCTTCTCTCTTTCTCTTTTTCTCCCTCTCTTTTTCTTTCTCTCCTCTCTTCTTTCTCTTCTTTCTCTTCTCTCTTTCTCCTCTCTCTTCTTTCTCTTCTCTCTCTCTTCTCTTCTTTCTCTTCTCTCTCTTTCTCTTTCTCCTCTCTCTTCTTTCTCTTCTTTCTCCTCTCTCTCTTCTCTCTCTCTTTCTTTCTCTCTCTCTCGCTCTTTCTCTCTTTCTCTCTCTTTTCTCTCTCTCTCTGTTCTTTCTCTTCTCTCTCTCTGCTCTCTCTTCTTTCTCTCTCCTCTCTTTCTCTCCTCTCTTCTTTCTCTTCTCTTCTCTCTCTCTCTCTCTCTCTTTCTTTCTTTCTCTCTCTCTTCTTTCTCTCTCTCTCTGTCTTCTCTCTCTCTCTCTGGCTCTTGAACCCTGTCCAACTTCAGTGATTTGTTCCATTCACTTATCAGAGCCAAATTTATCTCCCCACAACTGTGAAGGCAGCAGAGCAGATTGAGAACGAATGAGAGATGGGTCCCCCGCTGGGGTGCGTGGCCAAAGGCAGGGAACCCCCCCCCCCGTAGGAGCTGGTGCTTTTCATCTATTGGGATGAAAGCAACACAGACGTGCACGCACAAACACGCACACAAAAACAAGAAGCTCTCACGAGCAGCTAGACAATTCACTGGGGAGAAAAACAAACCTCCAGAATGAGAGGGAAGGAAGGGAAGTCCATAATCCTTCGGCTTGACTCGTCGGATTTCGTGATTTCAAGGAACCGAGTTCCAATCCAGATCGAGGGATAAAAGGTTTACCTCTTTCGGGTGAAGGCGCAGACAGGTGCTCAGGTGAGGGAGAAGGGAAGGAGACCAGCTCAAGAGGAAAGAAATGACCAGTTCAGTTGGAGAATGGGGGATGAAGGCAGGAAGAGCAGCTGGTCACCCAGCTGGCAGGGAGGAGGTCTAAAAAGTCAAGATGGCAGATACAAGAGTGGGATGGAAAGATTGCCTCTTTTCAGATGTGTTTCTGAACTGTGCTCTAGGGACATTTTCCCACAACAACTTTGTGGGTTGGGCTGAGAGGGAGGGACTGGCCAAAGTCCCCCAGTTCAGATTTCAACCTAAGGCAGAACTAGAACTCACCGTCTCCTGGTAATTGGCCCAAAGTCACCCAGTCTGCTTTCGTGCCTAAGGCGGGACTAGAACTCCCCGTCTCCTGGTGATTGGCCCAAAGTCACCCTGCCGGCTTTCATGCCTAAGGCGGGACTAGAACTCACCGTCTCCTGGTGATTGGCTCAAAGTCACCCCGCCTGCTTTCATGCCTAAGGCGGGACTAGAACTCACCGTCTCCTGGTGATTGGCCCAAAGTCACCCAGCCGGCTTTCATGCCTAAGGCGGGACTAGAACTCACCGTCTCCTGGTGATTGGCCCAAAGTCACCCCGCCGGCTTTCATGCCTAAGGCGGGACTAGAACTCCCCATCTCCTGGTGATTGGCCCAAAGTCACCCAGCCGGCTTTCATGCCTAAGGCGGGACTAGAACTCCCCATCTCCTGATGATTGGCCCAAAGTCACCCAGCCGGCTTTCATGCCTAAGGCGGGACTAGAACTCACCGTCTCCTGGTGATTGGCCTAAAGTCACCCAGCTGCTTTCATGCCTAAGGCAGGACTAGAACTCATTTGTTTCTAGCCTGTTGCCTTTAACCACTAGATCAGATTGTCTCTCACCTGGAATTGCTGCTGCAGCTTGCTGCCTTTCTTACTTAGGGCTGTGATTTGTCTAAGATCAAGCCTTGTGTGGTGCTTGGCTTGTGTAGACCTAATAAATGGACTCTATTTCTTCTTCCAGCTTCCGAGTGTGGGATCACCTAGTGGTCTCCTCTCCCAAAACCCAACTGGCAGTTTTTTCTTGGACGGTTTCCCTTAAGCCATTCATCTCGGCTGTTCTTCCCAGTGGGGAATCGAGGGATTGAATTGGGATTACCTTCCTGATTATTCTCCTTTTGCTTCTGTTTGGTTGATGAATCCGCTTTTGTCCTTCCAGAGATGCTGTCCTTCAGCAGAAGAGGGTGGCCTGCAATGGGCTGCCGGCGGGCGAGCTGCAGGGCAAGCCGGTGGCCGGCTTGGCTGCCCCCTTAGCCCCCGGCAAGCAAGGTAAGAGAGCGACGAAGGGTTCACTTAACAACCGCAGCAAAAAAAGTTCGTAAAACTGTGCACGTCTCGCTTAGCCATTGGCTCGCTTAGCAATGGAATTTCTGGCCCTCAACTGTGGTCATAAATCAGGGACTATGATGTAAGTTGACAGTGTTAGCCCTTAGTTGCCTAGAACCGAACAATGTCAGTGGTGACCCTTTGAGAGCTGAAGGTAGTGAAATTTTGTTTTAATGTATGCCGATGAGTGTACATTCGAAGTGACAATAAAGTTATTATCCTATCCTATCCCATATATTCTATTCCCTATTCTATTCTGTTCTATTCTATTCTGTATTTCCATTCTGTTATTCTATTCTATTCCATTCCATTATCTTCTCTTCTATTCTGTATTTCTCTTCTCTTCTCTTCCATTCCATTCCATTCTATTCTACTCTATTCTCTTCTTTTCTGTATTTCTATTCTCTTCTATTCTGTATTTCTATTCCATTCTGTTCTGTTCTATTCTGTTCCATTTCTTATTCTATTCTGTTCTGTTCTGTTCTATATTTTCTATTTTCTATTCTGTTCTGTTCTGTTTTGTTCCATTCTGTTCTATTCTATTCTGTTCTTTATTTCTATTCTATTCTGTTCTGTATTTCCATTCTGTAATTTTATTCTATTCTGTTCTGTTCTATTCTATTCTATTCTATTCTTATTTCTATTCTATTCTATTTCTATGCTATTCTTCTCCTTTTGGGCTAATTTATTTTCATTCTTCCTCTTTACACCCCCCTTTTTTTTGCAGTGTTAATCAATCCTTTGGTGGACAAGGATTCGGGAGTCGTGGTGTGCGTGATCCTAGTGAGTATCTGGAGAAAAAAGCCCTCGAAAACCGAGTTTGTGAAGGATAATATCATCTTCCTAATGTGTTTGTGAGGCAGAGAGGGCAAAAGAGTCAAGATGGCAGCCAAAATCATTTGGAAATCAAAAGCCGACTGCCCTTTTTTTAATGTGTTACAGCCACCATTTTGATTTCTTTGACCCTCTCTCTGAGGAGAAGAAGCCTCAACCAATTGCATGATGTTCTGCCCAGCCCTTTATGACCTGTGGATTTCAACTCCCAGAATTCCTGAGGCAGCCAACATGGCTGCCTCAGGAATTCTGGAAGTTCAAGTCCACAAGTTGTAAAGTCACCCTTGTTGCCCACGCCAGCTTTTGCCTGTCCCTCTAGCAATAGTAGTTGTGCATCCAGGTTACATCCGAAGAGAGCTGTGGAGGACACCAGGGAGAAAAGATGTTGGGCGGACGAAACACAGAACATAATTCTTTGTTTGTTTCTACACCGAGTTTTTTCTCTTTTTTATCTTCCTTGGGTTTTATGGGTAAGAAAACGCTGTATGGAGGCAGCCAAGATCCATTTTTAACCAAGTTCCTTAAGGCACACTGGAGCTTCGATCGATTATTTTTTTTTTCTGAATTATTGATGCTTATTGATCAATGGATCACTGTTACGATACCATCCACGGCAGGGTTTCTGATTGATCTTTGATTTTTTTTCTCCTTAAGTCTTTTGCCCTGGCTGTTGGTTTGCTTTTTGACAAAGCTGTTTGAGTTCGATTCTGGGAGTTGAAGTCCACGAGTCATAAAAGAGCCAAGATTGCCTACCCCTGCCCTATATCTGGGGTCCTCAACCTTGGCAACTTTAAGACTTGTGGACTTCAATTCCCAGAATTCCTGAGCCAGCATGGGGGGAACTATGGCCCCTTCTTGACTCATGGACTTCAACTCCCAGAATTCCTGAGCCAGCATGGGGGAACTATGGCCCCTTCATGACTCGTGGACTTCAACTCCCAGAATTCCTGAGCCAGCATGAGGGAACTATGGCCCCTTCATGACTCGTGGACTTCAACTCCCAGAATTCCTGAGCCAGGATGGGGAAACTATGGCCCCTTGATGACTCGCGGACTTCAACTCCCAGAATTCCTGAGCCAGCATGGGGAAAATATGGCTCCCTCATGACTCACGGACTTCAACTCCCAGAATTCCTGAGCCAGCATGGGGGAACTGTGGCCCCTTCATGACTGGTGGACTTCAACTCCCAGAATTCCTGAGCAGCATGGGGGAACTGTGGCCCCTTCATGATTCGGGGACTTCAACTCCCAGAATTCCTGAGCCAGCCTGGCTCAGCTTGGAAACCTCTCCCTTTCCTCTCAGCATGGCTGGCTCAGGAATTCTGGGAGTTGAAGTCCACAAGTCATAAAAGAGCCAAGGTGGCCTACTCCTGTTTTAGAGGGTTGCTGAGCCCACCCGAGGACACAGATAATCCTCCAAGTGGCCTCAATGACCCTCTTAAAAGGATGCAAATGACCAGCTGTCTGCAAGGAATATAAATCCTTCCATTCCCCACCCTCCAGTCAGAACCTGAAGAAGCTTCTTGGGATGAGAAGCGAAACGTTTTCAAAGGAAAAAACAAGAAAGTCCAGTGGCCTCCTGGGGAAAAAAAAAAAGCACTTTTGGGACAACCAGGACCTGGATGACGGAGAACCTCCATAGACAAGCCCAGCCATCTTCAAGTGGCCGAGGTTGAGAACCACTACCTTATAGGAAGCTCTGACTACAATGTTTTATTTTATTAATTTCCACTCGCCCTTCTGTGCATGCTCTGAGTGTGTCCGTTCCTCTTTTGATTCCTTTACTTCTACTACCCCAGGTCTCCTGCGGTCAGCTTTCCGAGTCGGACGAGCAAAACCTTCGAGCTTTGGAAAAGCACGTAAGTGAAGCCCCCTTTCATAAAACCCTTAGGGCAGTGGTTCTCAACCTTTTTAATGCCGCGACCCCCAACCGGTCGTAAGTCGAGGACTACTCAACCGGTCGTAAGTCGAGGACTACTCAACTGGTGCAGCACCATTTGCAGAATGGGACTTTTGGCGGGTTCAGCAGGGCAGAGACAGCCTGGACAATTCCTGTTGGCTTTTGAAAGCCAATAGAATTAAACTCTATTCAAGAGAGTCTATTCTATTGGCTTTCAAAAGCCAATAGAATAAAAGGGAGGAGCAGAGCTAAGGAAAAGGGGGAAAAAATGGCGGACTGCGTTGTTTGGCGACCCCCGTGAAATGGTCGTTCGACCCCAAATGGGGTCCCGACCCACAGGCTGAGAACCACTGATTTAGTGACCGTGTGAAATTACCACGTCGCTGGAAAAAGTGACTTATGACCATTTTTCGCACGTAGGACTCCTGCAGCATTCCCTACCGTCACGTGATTAAAAATCTGGACATTTGGCAACTGACTCGTACTTATGATGGTCGCAGCATCCCCTGGGTCACGTGATCCCCTTTGGGAACTTTCTGACAAGCCAAGTCACAGATTCACTTAACACATTCACTTATTACAAATTTCCCAACTGCAGTGATGCACTTAAGAACGGCGTGACCCTAAAGGTTGCAAAATGGAGCAAAACCCACTTAACAACTGTCTGGCTTAACCAGAAAAAATTTAGGCTCAGTTGCGGTCCTAAATAAGATAATAAGTTCTAACTTTTGAGGGCTTGCTTCTGTCCACATCAAGCGTCCCCCCCAGTTGTATTCACACAGGACGCTTAACCAGGATTGGTAAAACTCTGAAGTTACACAACGTTGCAACCTGGAGTTAGGTTGGAGTTCCCAGGCAAACGCAGCCTTGTGGGAAACCCAGACAAGGGGGTGAATTAGGTACTCAAGTGTTTTTCATTATTATTATTATTAACAGTTTTATTAGCTTATCAAAATATAAAATCCAAAGAGAAATTCAAAAAAAGGAATAGAAAACGAGATTGTGTAAAGAGGAGAAAGAACGGAAAAAAGCACCAACTTTAGACGCTCTTTAGCACAGTGGAAGATGACAGCATTACAATTGCAACTTTTTATTCTTACACAATAGTATGTACAAACCATTTCCATAACAATAAACCTAGCTAATTAGCAAAAATGAAATCGAGATTTCTTTTCTTTTTTTAATTGCAAGCACAAAATCTGGAAGCCATTTCAAAATGGAAACAGCGTAGAATAGAATAGAATAGAATAGAATAGAATAGAATAGAATAGAATAGAATAGAATAGAATAGAATAGAATAAAATAGAATAGAATAGAATAGAATAGAATAGAAATAGAAATAGAAATAGAAATACAGAATAGAATGGAATAGAATAGAATAGAATATAGAATAGAAATAGAAATAGAAATACAGAGTAGAATAGAATAGAATAGAATAGAATAGAATAGAATAGAATGCAGGACAAGAAGCAACAGATGGAAACTCATCAAGGAGAGAAGCAACCTGGAATTAAGGAGAAACTTCCTGACAGTTAGAACAATTAACCAGTGGAACAACCTGTCTCCAGAAGCAGTGAATGCTCCAACACTGGACATTTTAAGAAGAGAATGGACAGCCATTTGTCAGAAATGGTATAGGGTTTCCTGCCTGAGCCCCCTCCAAAGTCCCTTCCTACTTTATTATTATTATTAATAGAATAGAAAATAGAATAGAATAGAATGCAGAATAGAATAGAATAGAATAGAATAGAATAGAATAGAATAGAATAGAATAGAATAGAACAGAGCTGGAAGGGACCTTGGAGGTCTTCTAGTCCAGCCCCCTCCTCAAGCAGGAGAACCTATATACCGTCTCAGACAGGTGGATGTCCAGTCTCTTCTTAAAAATCTCCAGTGATGGAAGTACCCACGATATCCTCTCCTTTGGATAAAAGAATCTCTTTAAACCTTTCTGCTTCTCTTTGCTGTGGGGAATAACGTATACCTAGATACTCAAGAGTTGTGTGAATGTAGCCAAGTAGGGCTTCCTCCTCTGCCAACGAGTTCTTCAACCCATCCTTTAGCTTAGACCGGGTTGTTTTAAAACAGGAGTGACGTCTTCCTTTCTGAACGTGGTTCCTTGCAGATCCTGGTCTCCTACAAGCGTCTCCAAAGCCTTCAGAAGTTACAACCTTGCCAGGCGAAACCGGTGGAGCCCCCCAGGAGCAACTACAGCGAGCTGGACAGCAAGATCCTGCAGTTGTGCGGTAAGGGTCATTGACCATTCCCCAGGTTTATCAGGCAGGAGAGACAATCGTGAAGCAATTTTGTATAGAGGGAGTCCCTGACTTATAACCGTTGGTTTAGCCATCATTCAAAGTTACAACGACGCTGAAAAAAGTGACCGTTTTTCCCACTTACGACCGTCGCAGCCATCCCCACAGTCACGTGATCAAAATTTGAAGGCTTGGTGGCTTGGAGGGCTGCGCCAGATCGAACGGAAGGGCTACCACCCTCCCGTGATCAAGCGGGGATCCCCTCTTTGCTGGTCGCTCCTACAGGGCGACTTTCGCCCCTTTCCAGAGGGTCCCCCAGCGATGCGGAATCGGACGTGGAAGACGGAGCTCGCCTTCCAAACGTCCGCGGCGGCCACGGCGGCAAACCGGAAGTCATTCAGAGTTACAACGGCGCTGAAAAAGGTGGCTTGTGACCGTTTTTCACACTCACGACCGTCGCAGCCATCCCCGTGGTCATGTGATCAAAATTCGGTGGCTTGGCGACTGGCATGTAATTGTGACAGTTGCAATGTCCTGGGGGGGGGTCACGTGATCTCCTTCTGCGACCTCTTGACAAGCAAAGTCATTTAACAATCGTGTTAACGACTTATCAACGGCAGTGATTCACTTAACAACCACGGTGAGAAAGGTCCGCCAATGGGGCAAAGCTCCCTTAACAACCGTCTCGCTTAGCAGCGGACATTTTGGGCTCAGTACTGGTCGTACGTCGAGGAACACCTATATCTGTGTTTGCTGCGTTGTGTAATTTGGTCTGTTGTAGGGAAGGGACCTGTTCTTGCGTGTGGACATGGCTGAGCACTTCATTTCTTGTTTCGCACGGCTGTGAGGTGCACCACCCGCCATTGCGTAGCAAGTGTAGCTTTGTCGATCCAGTCGTTCAATCCACAAACTCCGCATCTGTTGCCTTTCAGGGGAACTGTACGATCTGGATGCAGCCTCCCTCCAGCTTAAAGTCATTAATTACGTGAGTAATTCGCATTTTCCAAGTATTGATCTCCCCAGGATGTGCCTAGATCAGGGGTATTTCCTGCCTGAGCGGGGGGGTTGGACTAGAAGACCTCCAAGGTCCCTTCCAACTCTAGGTATTCTATTCTGTTCTGTTCCGTTCCGTTCCGTTCTATTCTATTCTATTCTATTCTATTCTATTCTATTCTATTCTATTCTATTCTATTCTATTCTATATTTCTACTCTACACTTCACTCCACTCCATTCCCATTCCATTCCATTCTATTCTATTCTATTCTATTCTATTCTATTCTATTCTATTCTATTCTATTCTATTCTATTCTATTCTATTCTATTCTATTCTATTCTATTCTATTCTATATTTCTACTCTACACTTCACTCCACTCCATTCCCATTCCATTCCATTCTATTCTATTCTATTCTATTCTATTCTATTCTATTCTATTCTATTCTATTCTATTCTATTCTATTCTATGTTTCTACTCTACTCTCCACTCCACTCCACTCCACTCCACTCAACTCCATTCTGTTCTGTTCTGTTCTGTTTCTATTCTATTCTATTCTATTCTATTCTATTCTATTCTATTCTATTCTATGTTTCTACTCTACTCTCCACTCCACTCCACTCCACTCCACTCCACTCCACTCCATTCCATTCTATTCTATTCTATTCTATTCTATTCTATTCTATTCTATTCTATTCTATTCTATTCTATTCTATGTTTCTACTCTACTCTACACTCCACTCTACTCCATTCCACTCCATTCTATTCTATTCTATTCTATTCTATTCTATTCTATTCTATGTTTCTACTCTATTCTATTCTATTCTATTCTATATTTCTATTCTATTCTACTCTATTCTATTCATTCTCTTATTCTATTCTATTCTATTCTACATTCTATTCTATTCCATTCTATTCTATTCTATTCTATTCTATTCTATTCTATTCTATTCTATTCTATTCTATTCTATTCTATGTTTCTACTCTACTCTACACTCCAATCCACTCCACTCCACTCCACTCCATTCCATTCCATTCCATTCTATTCTATTCTATGTTTCTACTCTACTCTACACTCCACTCTACTCCATTCCACTCCATTCCATTCCATTCCATTCCATTCTATTCTATTCTATTCTGTTTCTACTCTACTCTACTCTATTCTATTCTATTCTATTCTATATTTCTATTCTATTCTACTCTATTCTATTCATTCTCTTATTCTATTCTATTCTACATTCTATTCTATTCTATTCTATATTTCTGTGTTATTCTACTCTACTCTACTCTACTCTACTCTACTCTACTCTACTCTACATTCTATTCTATTCTATATTTCTATTCTATTCTATTCTATTCTATTCTATTCTATTCTATTCTATTCTATTCTATTCTATTCTATTCTATTCTATTCCATTCCATTCCTTTGTTGCAGTTCAGAACAGGCTTACCCCACCCTACGTGGGCCTTCTTCTCCTCAGAGTTGTGGAAATCTCTCCATCTTTCTCCTTCCTCTCTTCCAGCTGAAGGAGGAGACCCAGTCTCAGTGTTCCTGTCTTCTCCTGGTCTCAGAAGACAACAACCAGCTCTTCTGCCAGGTAGGTGGCTGAGATTCCCCTGAGCCGAAGTCTTCTCCGTGGTCTTCCTGATCACCTGTGTTGAGAGTGTACGTGAGTGTTGGGTGAACGAGTAGCCTAGTTGGGCAGCAATACGTACAACAGCTTGAGTAGCCTTGTCGGCCGTAACCGATTGTAGTAAGACCACTTTCAAATTAGAGACGTTTATGTACAAATATAAAGGGGCTAATTAATTGCACACCTGCCTTGCTTTTTGTCCAAATAACGCAAGAATAAAAGAACTATTGGAAAACTCTATTTTGAGGGGAATAATAATAATAATAATAATAATAATAATAATAATAATAATATACCAAATCCAGTCTGAACTGTGCGATGATCAATAATAATAATAATAATAATAATAATAATAATAATAACAAATACTTGGAAGGGATCTTGGAGGTCATCTAGTCCAACCCCCTGCTCAGGCAGGAAACCCTATACCGTTTTGGAGAAATGGCTGTCCAGTCTCTTCTTAAAAACTTCCAGTGTTGGAGCATTCACCGCTTCTAGAGGCAGGTGGTTCCACTGGTTAATTGTCCTCACTGTCAGGAAGTTTCTCCTTAGTTCCAGGTTGCTTCTCTCCTTGGTTAGTTTCCATCCGTTGCTTCTTCTCCTGCCTTCAGGCACTTTGGAGAAGAGCTTGACTCCCTCTTCTTTGGGGCAGCCCCTCAGATACTGGAAGGCTGCTATCATGTCCCCCCTCGTCCTTCTCTTCATTAAACTAGACATACCCAATTCCAGCAACCGTTCCTCGTATGTTTTAGCCTCCAGACCTCTAATCCTCTTTGTTGCTCTTCTCTGCACTCTTTCTTAAACTCAGTTTTGTGACATTCCTGCACAGCATCTTCATAGGAGACCCCACACCCTATGGTGGGCTTTTCAACGTAGGGGTAGTTGAATCTGCCCTTCGTGCTTTCCATCTGGCTAAGGAGGGTTGTAAGGAATTGCAAAAGTTGTGCCTTAATTTAATTTTTCATTTCGTTTCATTTCATCGTAACGTTACACATTTGCAATCCTCAAAATATTCAGAAAACGTATTTGTTACGGCTTCCTTGGCTGAGAACGGCATAAAAGATGGAAGAGGTTGTGACCTGAAATAATTAAATTAAATTAAATTAAATTAAATTAAATCGATGTCACGTCATTTGAGCAACGTTACAAGTAATGAGAAAACACATTGGTTACCTTTTATAGCTACATTTATTTATTTACTTATTTGTCGGTCAAATTTTTATGCCCATCTCAGCTAAACGACTCTGGGTGGGTTTACCAGAAAAATATACAGTAGTACGAAAACAAGAGTAAAAAAACAGAGATTAAAAACAGAATTAAAACAAGGTCAGAATGAATAACCTATTGTCATTCCAGAATCAATAAAATTGTGATTGGGCTCCGTGTGTGTTGAAAACTAGAATCCCATCTCCTCATGTTTTTCTCAGCCAGAGTCATAGACCTTAGTTTGAACACCATTTTTCAATTGTCAACTGTTTTAAAAAGTTTCCGTTGTTCTCTCAGTATAGATTTGGTACCTAGAAATCAAAATGGAATAAGAACTTGAGTAATCAATTTACCATTCTCTCCCTCAAAGAAATAACTTCAATTTAGGAAATGCTTTTTGTCTAATTATTGATCTTACTTCCTGGATTATTTGTGAGATGGGCAGCTATATAAATTCGATGAGATAAAGAGAGACAGACATATTGAAAGACCGACCGGTAGGAGACAGAGATGATAAGTAGATAGAAGAGAGAAAGAGATGACAGAGGAGAAAGACACGATGGATGGATGGATGGATGGATGGATGGATGGATGGATAGAGATAGATAGATAGATAGATAGATAGATAGATAGATAGATAGATAGATAGATAGATAGATAGATAGATAGATATGGAGAAATTAGGTGGGTGGATGGACGGACGGACGGACAGACAGACAAGAGAGATGGATGGATAAGAGAGATGGATGAGAGATAAATTGGATGGATGGATGGATGGATACCGGTAGGCAGACAGACAGACATACAGACAGATGAGAGATACCATAAATTAGAAAGATAGAGATAGAGATAGAAGATATATATAGATATATATATAGAGAGACAGACAGACAGACAGACAGACAGCAAAGAGACAGACAGACATTAGATAGATAAATAGATAGATAGATAGATAGATAGATAGATAGATAGATAGATGGATGGATACCTACCGGTAGACAGACAGACAGACAGACAGACAGACAGACAGAGATGAAAGATATCATAGATTAGAAAGATAGAGATAGAGATAGAAGATAGATAGATGATAGATAGATAGATGATTGATAGATAGATAGATAGATAGATAGATGATAGATAGATGATAGATAGATAGATAGATAGATAGATAGATAGATAGATAGATAGATAGATTTTCAAAAATTTTAAATGTTTTATATTTAAACTTTTAGCGTTTTATAAAACTTTTAATGTTTTACTTCTTCCTGGTGCTCACATTTTATTTCTCAACATGCACACACCCAGAAATCATTCTTTTATCTTTAGCATTATTTCTTATATATATATAAGACAGACAGACAGACAGACAGACAGACAGCAAAGAGACAGACAGACATTAGATAGATAGATAGGTAGATAGATAGATAGATAGATAGATGGATGGATGGATGGATGGATGGATGGATAGATGGAGCAGCTCCCTCCGGGAGTTGTGGGTACTTCACTGCCTTGGGCTATGCTGGTTGAGGAATTCTGGGAGTTGAAGTCCACAAGTCTCAGAAGTGGCCACATGTTCTAATGGAATGAGAAATGACAGAGAGAACTACAGGAGGACTTTTTCTGACCAGTTCAAATTTTCTTTCTTGCAGGTGGTTGGAGATAAAGTCTTGGAGGAGGACATGAGCTTCCCAGTAAGTTGCTAAACCCACCCCTCTCCTTGTGATGCTCAGGTTGTGAGTGCTGATCCTTCAGGGTCTAAAATAGTGTCTTCCACACACACAAGGGGAAGCGTTCGCAGCCTTAAGAGAGCTCCAAGTTGATCTCGCAATGAAAAAAATCAGTACAGATGAGCCTCCCAAGCCAACCACAGGTATCCCAATGTTCTCAGGAGCTTCAGACGGGTTGTAGGGGTCTGTAATGGGTGGAGAGAACAGCCTTGAGGAGCAGAAGGAAGACCTGGAACCAAGACAGTGGTCAGATAAGAAAAACCTGAGTCCAAAGCAGAACTGTAATTTGAGAAAGTGTCCACTTGGCTTTCATGCCTGAGGCGGGACTAGAACTCACCGTCTCCTGGTGATTGGCCCAAAGTCACCCAGTTGGGTTTCATGCCTAAGGCGGGACTAGAACTCACAGCTTCCTGGTGATTGGCCCAAAGTCACCCAGTTGTCTTTCGTGCCTAAGGCGGGACTGGAACTCCCCGTCTCCTGGTGATTGGCCCAAAGTCACCCAGCCGGCTTTCATGCCTAAGGCGGGACTAGAACTCCCCATCTCCTGGTGATTGGCCCAAAGTCACCCAGCTGGCTCTCATCCCTAAGGCGGGACTAGAACTCCCTGTCTCCTGGTGATTGGCCCAAAGTCACCCAGCCGGCTTTCATGTCTGAGGTGGGATTAGAACTCCTGCTTTCTACCCCTTTGCCTTAACCACTAGAACAGTGTTTCCCAAACTTGACAATTTTAAAGCATGTGGACTTCAACACCCAGAATTCCACAGCCAGCATTGCTGGCTGTGGAATTCTGGGAGTTGAAGTCCACATGGCTTAAAATTGTCAAGTTTGGGAAACACTGCACTAGAACAAACCAAATATCACACATATTTACAAATAGGGGAGAACTTTTTATTACCTTAAAACAATTCCATAAAATAATATAAGCAATTCCCATAGCTCAGGGGTAGGCAACCTTGGCTCTTTATGACTCGTGGACTTCAGCTCCCAGAATTCCTGAGCCAGCATGGCTCAGCTTGGAAGCCTCTCCCTTTCCCCTCAGCACAGCTGGCTCAGGAATTCTGGGAGTTGAAGTCCACGAGTCATGAAGGGGCCATAGTTCCCCCATGCTGGCTCAGGAATTCTGGGAGTTGAAGTCCACAAGTCATGAAGGGGCCATAGTTCCCCCATGCTGCCTCAGGAATTCTGGGAGTTGAATGTAGTTCCCCATGCTGCCTCAGGATTCTGGGAGTTGAAGTCCACGAGTCATGAAGGGGCCAAGTTCCCCCATGCTGCTCAGGAATTCTGGGAGTTGAAGTCCAAGTCATGAAGGGGCCAAAGTTCCCCCATGCTGGCTCAGGAATTCTGGGAGTTGAAGTCCACGAGTCATGAAGGGGCCATAGTTCCCCCATGCTGGCTCAGGAATTCTGGGAGTTGAAGTCCACAAGTCATGAGGGGGCCATAGTTCCCCCATGCTGGCTCAGGAATTCTGGGAGTTGAAGTCTGCAAGTCATGAAGGGGCCAAAGTTCCCCCATGCTGGCTCAGGAATTCTGGGAGTTGAAGTCTACAAGTCATGAAGGGGCCATAGTTCCCTCATGCTGACTGAGGAATTCTGGGAGTTGAAGTCCACGAGTCATGAAGGGGCCATAGTTCCCCCATGCTGGCTGAGGAATTCTGGGAGTTGAAGTCCAGGAGTCATGAAGGGGCCATATTTCCCCCATGCTGGCTCAGGAATTCTGGGAGTTGAAGTCCATGAGCCATAAAAGAGCCAAGGTTGCCTACCCCTGCCCTAGCTGTAGATGTGTGTGATGTCATGATGCCAATATGAAAGAGTCCTGTTGTGTTGTCTCCAGCTTTTTCCCCGAACTGGAGCCCCTTTGGAATCGGTTACAAACAGAGCAACAGCTTATTCCGGATCCCATCAGTCAGTCAAAAGTTCATTAAGTCTTGTCAAATCTCGGTGACTTAACTCTCAGGATTAAGAAATCGAGAAGAATGTCTGTCGCGCTGCGTGTGACATTTTTGCTTGAAACCCCTCAACGTTGAGGCTCTCCTGCCGGAAACCCCATAAAATTAAAATGTGAGAAGATGAGCATTTGTTTCTTGATTTGACTTTATTTTTGGCTTGCGAGGGGTCCTTGGTGCGCTCCGAGCTTGCTTGTTTTTAATTATTATTTTTTTTACCATAAAATTACCAAACTAGCTAACATCACCCCCTAGCACTGATGATGTTACCTACTTGGGTAATGAAATGTCTACAAGAAAACAAGCTCGGGGCGCACCAAGGACCCCACATTTCAACCCCAATCGACAAATATTCTCCTTTGTTGAATGATGGTTTGTTGTCCACGGCCGCCTCCAGCAATTTTGAGCAGCTTACACCGCATGGAATCGTACAACGGACAAAAAAATGGTCAATTCTAATTGTTATCAGGACAGGGAGTCTGATTAAGACCCAAATTGGTTCTGGCCTCCATTTATTTCGTTCTGAAGACTATTCCCTGTGTGTCTCTCTTTCTCTCTTTTTTTCCACCCAGTTAACAGTTGGACATTTGGGAAAAGTCGTGGAAGAGAAGCAATCTTTTATCCTGAAAGACATCAGCTTGGTAGGTCCATCAGTAAAAGAGGGGTTGGGTTCCTCCCATTTGGGTCCTCAACACAGTTCATTTAGTGACCATTCAAACTTACAACGGCACAGAAAAAAAGGGACTTATAGTCGTGGGCCAAAATTGTGGAAACCTTTTGGGAAAAGTGTATTTTTGAGGTTCGATGGCTAATAACACCACTTTTTGGGGGGGGGAGCAGTACCATAAAATTATATATCAATGGAAAGATCACTAATCAAGGAGAGAAGCAACCTAGAACTACGGAGAAACTTCCTGACAGTGAGAACAATTAATCAGTGGAACTCCTGCCTCCAGAAGCAGTAAATGCTCCAACACTGGAAGTTTTTAAGAAGAGACTGGACAGCCATTTGTCCGAAATGGTGTAGGGTTTCCTGCCTGAGCAGGGGGTTGGACTAGATGACCTCCAAGGCCCTTCCAACTTTACTACTACTACTACTACTACTACTACTATTATTATTATTATTATTATTATTATTATTATTATTATTATTATTATTATTATTATTATTATTATTATTATTTTAATCAAGAATGTAATGCAACAAAATTTGTTCAATTATCTGTACTGTATTCTATGAAAAGTTATAGCCAAATAACCAGAAAAAGGAAGCACAACTTGCTTCGGTTGATCTCAGGTAGCTTTCCCTCTGATTGTAGCCAATGAGCATGAGTGTTTAGAGAGCCAATCAGGTGTCCTCTTGTTTTGGCCATGAGCCAATCAGATCACAGCAGGATCCAGTGATTGATGTCCTGTATTGAAGCCGAGAGGACGACATTTGTCAGTGTGTTATGTGATGGCTATCCAGTTGGTTGGGGGTTTTTTGGTGTTCTTTCATTGAGTGAGCTTGTAAAACGTCATAAAATTAAAATCATGGTGCAAAGAGTTGACTGGTTGCCCAGAAAGCGATGTAAAATAGTATTATTAAGTGAACGAGGCTACCGTTATAAAGAAATGAGAAGAAAAATGGGTGGAAACTTAACCAAAGGTGGCATTTCTACTGGACACTTTTCCCAAAAGGTTTCCACAAGTTTGGCCACTACAGTACAACCGTTTTCCACATGGACGTCCATTGCAGCATCCCCACGGTCACGTGATCAAAATTCAGACGGTTGGCAACGGAGCAGGGGGTTGGACTAGGACAGGGGTAGGCAACCTTGGCTCTTTTATGACTCATGGACTTCAACTCCCAGAATTCCTAAGCCAGCCATGCTGAGGGAAAGGGAGAGGTTTCCAAGCTCAGCCATGCTGGCTCAGGAATTCTGGGAGTTGAGGTCCATGAGTCATGAAGGGGCCATAGTTCCCCAATGCTGGCTGAGGAATTCTGGGAGTTGAAGTCCATGAGTCATGAGGGGGCCACAGTTCCCCCATGCTGGCTCAGGAATTCTGGGAGTTGAAGTCCACGAGTCATGAAGGGGCCATAGTTCCCCCATGCTGGCTCAGGAATTCTGGGAATTGAAGTCCACGAGTCATGAAGGGGCCATAGTTCCCTCATGCTGGCTCAGGAATTCTGGGAGTTGAAGTCCACCAGTCATGAAGGGGCCATGGTTCCCTCATGCTAGCTCAGGAATTCTGGGATTTGAAGTCCACGAGTCATGAAGGGGCCATAGTTCCCTCATGCTGGTCAGGAATTCTGGGAGTTGAAGTCCACGAGTCATGAAGGGGCCAAAGTTCCCCCATGCTGGCTCAGGAATTCTGGGAGTGAAGTCCACGAGTCATGAAGGGGCAATAGTTCCCCCATGATGGTTAGGAATTCTGGGAGTTGAAGTCACGAGTCATGAAGGGGCCAAAGTTCCCCCATGCTGGCTCAGGAATTCTGGGAGTTGAAGTCCACGAGTCATGAAGGGGCCATAGTTCCCCCATGCTGACTCAGGAATTCTGGGAATTGAAGTCCATGAGTCATGAAGGGGCCATAGTTCCCCCCATGCTGGCTCAGGAATTCTGGGAGTTGAAGTCCAGGAGTCATAAAAGAGCCAAGGTTGCCTATCCCTGGACTAGGAGACCTCTGAGGTCCGTTTCGACTCCGATTCTGTTATTCTGACTCATATTTATGACAGTCACAACCTCCCAGGTCCACATGATCCCCTTTTGCCATTTTCTGACACACAAAGTCAATGGGGAAGCTGGATTCTCTTAACGGCCATGTTGCTAACTTAACATCTGAAGTGATTCGTTTAACGGCGGTGGCTAGAAAGATGGCTGGTTCACACCAACGTTCTCCTCTTTCGTTCCAGGAAGAGCACAAGCAGCTGAACACCATGCTGGGCTTTGAGGTGACCTCCATGCTGTGTGTCCCTGTGGTCAGCCGAGCCACCTCCCAGGTGGTGGCCTTGGCCTGTGCCTTCAACAAGCTTGGCGGCGAAAGGTGAGTTGGGGATTCGGTGGTACTCAGAGGAGCAGGAAGAAGAATCATTCCTGCTTCTCCTTGGCAGATGACTTAAGCATCGGCCATCAGCTCTTGAGCATTGTGGGGGTGAATAACAAAATAACAGAGTTGGAAGGGACCTTGGAGGTCATCTAGTCCAACCCCCTGCTCAGGCAGGAGACCCTTATACCATTTCAGACAAGGGTTTGTCCAGTCTCTTCATAAAAACCTCCAGTGTTGGATCACCCACGACTTCTGGAGGCAGGTTGTTCCACTGGTTAATTGTTCTCCCTGTCAGGAAATTCCTCCTTAGTTCTAGGATGCATCTGCCAAGTGGGATGCATCTGGAATAAAGAGGTCCCTCAGAGCTGTCCAAATGGCTGTCCAGTCTCTTCTTAAAAACTTCCAGTGTTGGATCACCCACGACATCTGGAGGCAGGTTGTTCCACTGGTTAATTGTTCTAACTATCAGGAAGTTTCTCCTTAGCTCTAGGTTGCTTCTCTCCTTGATGAGTTTCCATCCGTTGTTTCTTGTCCTGCCTTCAGGGGCTTTGGAGAATAGCTTGACTCCCTCTTCTTTGGGGCAGCCCCTCAGATACCGGAAGACTGCTATCATGTCCCCCCTCGTCCTTCTCTTCATTAAACTAGACATACCCGATTCCAGCGACCGTTCTTCATATGTTTTAGCCTCCAGCCCCCTGATCATCTCTGTTGCTCCTTCTTCACGGGGCCACAGGACTTTCTGGTTTTTCTTTGAAGAACTGTCGCTTCCCATCCAAGAAGCTTCTTCTGCTCTTCACCCCAGAGCTGAAGAAGCTTCCTGGAGGAGAAGGGAAAGGTCTTCAAAGAAAAACCAGAAAGTCCCATGGCCTCTTAAAAAAAAAAAAAAAGCACCTTTGGGACAGCCAGGACCTGGATAATGGAGAATCTCCATGGACAACATCTTTGTTGCTCTTCTCTGTTCCCCACAGCTACAATGAAGCTGATGTCTACAAAATCCAGCATTGCTTCTGCTACACTTCCACGGTGCTGACCAGCACGTTGGCCTTCCAGAAGGAGCAGAAACTCAAGTGGGAGTGTCAGGTAAGGGGTACGCCCACCTGTCCTTGGCCTTCGTTATCCCCAGGTCATCCCAAGAACAAAGCTCATATTCTTTAAGATCCATCTGGAGTGAAGAGGTCCCTCAGAGCTGTCCAAATGGCTGTCCAGTCTCTTCTTAAAGACTTCCAGTGTTGGAGCATTCACAGCTTCTGGAGGCAGGCGGTTCCACTGGTTAATTGTTCTCCCTGTCAGGAAATTCCTCCTTAGTTCCAGGTTGCTTCTCTCTTTGGTGACTTTCCATCCATTGCTTCTTGTCCTGCCTTCTTCAGGGGCTTTGGAGAAGAGCTTGACTTCTTTGGGGCAGCCCCTGAGATACTGGAAGGCTGCTATCCTGTCCCCCCTCGTCTTTCTCTTCGTTAAACAAGACATACCCAATTCCAGCAACCGTTCCTTACATATTTTAGCCTCCAGTCCCCTGATCATCTTTGTTGCTCTTCTCTGCCCTCTTTCTAGAGTCTCAACATCTTTTTTACATCGTGGGGACCAAAACTGGATGCAGGATTCCAAGTGTGGCCTTACCGAGGCCTTGTAAAGTGGTACTAACACTTCACGTGATCTTGATTCTATCCCTCTGTTGATGCAGCCCAGCACTGTGTTGGCTTTTTTGACAGCTGCAGCACACGGCTGGCTCGTATTTAAGGGATGGTCCACTAGGAGCTGGTCTTTGAGGAATGGAGAGGGAACAACTGTCCTCCCTGTGGATTTTTTTTTAGGGAGGAACCCCATTTCTTAATGCAGCCTGGTGCTCTCTCTCTCTCTTTCTCTCTCTCTCTCCTGCCCTCCCTCCCTCCCTTCCTTCCTCTCTGTCTTTCTTTCTCTCTCTCTCTCTGTTTCGCACTTTCTTTTCCTTCCTTTTTTCTTCCTCTCTCATTCTTTCTCTTTTCTCTCTCTCTCTCTCTCTGTTTTGCCCTCTTGCTCTTTCTTTTCCTTCCTTCCTTTCTTCCTCTCTCTCTCCCTCTCTGACTCTCTCTCTTTCTCTGTTTCGCCTTCTTCCTCCTTGTTTTCCTTCCTTCCTTACATCCTTCCTTCCTTTTTCTCTTTCTCTCCTCTCTTCTTTCTCTTCTTTCTCTTTCTCTTTCTCTCTTCTTTCTCTTCTTTCTCTCTCTCTCCTCTCTCTTTTTTCTTCTCTCTCTCTCCTGCCCTCCCTCCCACCCTCCCTTCCTCTCTTTCTTTCTCTCTCTCTCTTTCTCTCTTTCGCACTTTCTTTTCCTTCCTTTTTTCTTCCTCTCATTCTTTCTCTTTCTCTCTCTCTCTCTTTCTCTCTCTCTGTTTTGCCCTCTTGCTCTTTCTTTTCCTTCCTTCCTTCCTTTCTTCCTCTCTCTCCCTGTCTCTCTTTCTCTTTCTTTCTCTGTTTTTGCCTTCTTGCTTCTTCCTTCCTTCCTTCCTTCCTTCCTTCCTTCCTCTCTCTTTCTCTCTTTCTTTTTCTCTTCCTCTCTCATTCTTTTTCACACACACACACACACACACACACACACACACACACACACACACACACACTAACACTCACACAAAGACAGAACTTTTCAGCTTCCAACTTGCCCACCACCCAATGAGTCCCTTTGGGCCAGCCATGTGCTCAGGGCTCCCTCTGGCGGTGCTGTTTGGAACAATATTGCAAGTCTTTGGTAAAGTTCACTCTTCCCTTAAACAGCTGCAGCATATTTACCAAATGCTAATTTATTGTAAATTGGGTTAAGGCAAATTATTATTGAAAGAATCTATGCGGTCACTGAGAGCGGACAGCAGCTCGATGGCGCATAATCAATCAACTTGATTGCAAATGCATTTAGGGACTGAGCTGGTGGATTAAGGAACTTGGAATGGTTCCTACCTTCACACAACACAGGATAACAGAGTTGAAGGGGCCTTGGAGGTCATCTAGTCCAACCCCCTGCTCAGGCAGGAGACCCTATACCATTTCAAACAAATGGCTGTCCAGTCTCTTCTTGAAAACTTCCAGTGTTGGAGCATTCACCGCTTCTGGAGGCAGGTGGTTCCACTGGCTAATTGTTCCAACTGTCAGGAAGTTTCTCCTTAGTTCTAGGTTGCTTCTCTCCTTGATGAGTTTCCATCTGTGGCTTCTTGTCCTGCTTTGGAGAATAGCTTGACTCCCTCTTCTTTGGGGCAGCCCCTCAACTATTGGAAGATGCTCTATCCATTTCCACACAGTCCAGTATTTTCTTAATTATCTCTTCACCCAATGGTATTTTTTTCATTTTTCCAGTGCTGAGCAAATACAATCCTTGCTGCTGTGAATACATGTAAAGTAAAATATACACTTTATCACTTTTTTCTGAAATTATACCTAGTAAAAAGAGTTCAGGTTTAAAGCCTGTGTGCTTCCCTAACATCTTTTCTAACCAAGTATGTATGTTTGTCCAATTTTTATTTTTTATTTTTTTTGCTTTAACACACATCCACCACAAGAATCAAGATCACGTGAAGTGTTAATACCACTTTACAAGGCCTTGGTAAGGCCACACTTGGAATACTGCATCCAGTTTTGGTCACCATGATGTAAAAAAGATGTTGAGACTCTGGAAAGAGGGCAGAGAAGAGCAACAAAGAGGATCAGGGGACTGGAGGCTAAAACATACAAGGAACGGTTGCTGGAATTGGGTATGTCTAGTTTAAAGAAGAGAAGGACGAGGGGGGACATGATAGCAGCCTTCCAGTCTCTCAGGGGCTGCCCCAAAGAAGAGGCAGTCAAGCCATTCTCCAAAGCGCCCGAGGGCCAGACAAGAAGCAACGGATGGAAAGAGTGCAGTACTGCAGGCCACTTTAGCTGACTATGTTCAGCAGGTCAGCGGTTCAAATCTCACCGGCTCAAGGTTGACTCAGCCTTCCATCCTTCCGGGGTAGGTAAAATGAGGACCCAGATTGTTGGGTGCAATGTAAATATATATATATATATACATTGCTTACTGGTGTACACCGCTTAGAGAGTGCTTGCACTTAAAGCGGTATATAAGTCTCATAAATAAATAAATAAATAAATAAATAAATAAATAAATAAGGAGAGAAACAACCAACTAAGAAATTTCCTGACCATTAGAACAATTAACCAGTGGAACAACCTGCCTCCAGAAGTGGTTTATGCTCCAACACTGGAAGTTTTTAAGAAGAGACTGGACAGCCATTTGTCTGAAATAGTATAAGGTTTCCTGCCTGAGCAGGGGGTTGGACTAGATGACCTCCAAAGTCCCTTCTAACTTTATTAGTAGGAGTAGTAGTAGTATTGTGATAATAGATACCAGGGTTTTGGCTACACTGAGAATTAAAGAAAAAGAAGATCTAGAATATGTTCAAACGTGGAACCTATTCTATCATTGGCTGGAAAAACAGGATAGAGAGTAAGAACTTAATTGGTATTAGTAAACCTAATAAATTAACCCAGGCAACACGTTATTCATGAAGCACTAAGGAATTGTAATAATAGAAAATTGATAAAATATTATATAAAAAATATTGGAAGATGCTAGCTATCATGTCAAAAGTTCTTCTTTTCATTAAACTGGACATACCCAATTCTCATGCCCAATGTATGGCTGTGAAAGTTGGACCATAAGAAAGGCTGAGCGCCAAAAGAATGGAGGCCTTTGAACTATGGTGCTGGAGAAGACTCCTGCGAGTCCCTTGGACTGCAAGGCGATCCAACCGGTCAGTCCTGGAGGAGATCAACCCTGACTGCTCTTGAGAAGGCCAGATCCTGAAGTGGAAACTCAAGGACTTTGGCCACCTAATGAGAAGGAAGGACTCCCTGGAGAAGAGCCTAATGCTGGGAAAGATGGAGGGCAACAGAAGAAGGGGACGGCGGAGAAGGAGGTGGCTGGATGGAGTCACTGAAGCAGGAGGCGTGAGCTTCAATGGACTCCAGAAGATGGCAGAGAACAGGAAGGCCTGGGGGAACGTTGTCCATGGAGCCGTGATGCGTCGGACACGACTTCGTAACTAACAACAACACCCAATTCCTGCAACCGTTCTTCATTTGTTTTAGCCTCCAGCGCCCTAATCATCTTTGTTGCTTTTCTCTATACTCTTTCCACAGTCTCAGCATGTTTTTTGGTATCGCGGCAACCATAACTGGATAAGTAAGTCAACATCCTTGACTTATTTATGGAGTGGAGCCATTTTTTCATATCCTCGCAACAGACTGAAGCAGAAGCTCACCCCAGCAGCTAGATTGGCACCAGCCACTCAGAGAACAAACAGCAGCTTAACAAGAGGCGTGTCAACCAAGCTTCCTGTGTTGTGTGGATGCAGATGTGGGACTTCACCTGAAGAGATCAAGCTTGCAGATGGGGATAATAAAATTGGTTCATGCGTCTGTTTAAAATTTTTAAACTGCCTGACAGCCAAAGCTCTCGAGGTAGTTTACAATAAAAAGACAGTTAAACCCATAAAAATCAAATAAAGTGCAAAATAAAGACATCACACAGGGCAAACTAGACAGCTGCAAGGCAGTCATTCAAAGACATAAACAATGTACATTAAAATGTCATTAAAATACAATTAAGCCAGTTAAAAAGCAAGAGAGACTAGAAAGGCAGTCATTTAAATCTCAAAAAACATAAGACATAAATACAATTAAAATAAGATTAAGATGTCTAGGAAAATAGAAACATCTTCACCCAGGTTGAGAATAATGGGAATGGAGGGTGCCAGGATGCCATATATGGGGTGCCACCACAGAAAAAGCTCTCCTGGTTGCAGAGATCCACCTCACCAGCTTTATGTGGGGGATGGGGTAGATCTAGGGGAAGGTCTTGATTGAAAGATCTTCAGAACCAGATAAGAGAAGATGCTCCTTCAGATAAGGTGGTCTTCAGCTGTTGGGACTTTCGAAGGTCAAACTAAGATGGTCTTCAGCTGTTGGGACTTTTGAAGGTCAAGATAAGATGGTCTTCAGCTATTGGGACTTTTGAAGGTCAAACTAAGATGGTCTTCAGCTGTTGGGACTTTTGAAGGTCAAGATAAGATGGTCTTCAGCTGTTGGGACTTTTGAAGGTCAAACTAAGATGGTCTTCAGCTGTTGGGACTTTTGAAGGTCAAGATAAGATGGTCTTCAGCTGTTGGGACTTTTGAAGGTCAAAATAAGATGGTCTTCAGCTGTTGGGACTTTTGAAGGTCAAAATAAGATGGTCTTCAGCTGTTGGGACTTTTGAAGGTCAAAATAAGATGGTCTTCAGCTGTTGGGACTTTTGAAGGTCAAGATAAGATGGTCTTCAGCTGTTGGGACTTTTGAAAGTCAAGATAAGATGGTCTTCAGCTGTTGGGACTTTTGAAGGTCAAAATAAGATGGTCTTCACCTGTTGGGACTTTTGAAGATCAAAACCACTGAACTTCTGCAAAGTTTAGAGATATCTCCTGTAGGCTTGCATCTCAGACCTCAAGAAGAATAGTTGAAGGCATGGGGTATGTCTAGTCTAATAAAAAGAAGGACGAGAGCTGACATGATAGCAGTCTTCCAGTATCTGAGGGGTTGCCACAAAGAAGAGGGGGGGGTCCACCTATTCTCCAAAGCACTTGAGGGCAGGACAAGAAGCAACGGATGGAAACCAACCAAAGAGAGAAGCAATCTGGAACTAAGGGGAGAAACTTCCTGACTGGGAGGACAATTCATCAGTGGAACAACCTGCCTCCAGAAGTTGTGGGTGCTCCAGCTCTGGAGGTTTCCAAGAAGAGATTGGATAAGCATTTGTCTAGGGCAGGACTTTTCAACCAGGGGTAGGGGTACCACCTGTGGTCCATTGGCACCTGGCAGGGGGTACGCAACCATCCTAGAAAAGTGGTAGCGGGGGAGGAAAATGAGCTGAACCAGTGGCAGCACCGCACAAGCCTGAGCAAGAGACGGCTGGAGCTGCAGGGATGTCAGGGCTCAGCGGAAGCGCCAGGATCAGTGCCAGGTTCCAGCTGGAGCTCAGCGCTGATCCTGGCGCTTCTGCTGAGCCCAGAAGAAGCGCCGATCAGCTGGAATGTTGCAGCCTCTCCAGGGTCTTGTGATTTACATTCAGATGCTTGGCAAACCGATTCATATTTATGACGGTCACAGCGTCCCAGGGTCATGTGAAGTGACCAAAACCTGCTGCAACCACCCAGCAGACAGGGGGGGGAATAAAAACCAAACACCCCCCACCCCACCCCCGCTGCCAATCCTCAACAGAAATGCTCACAACAATGAAAACCTCGGACAGGAGGAAGAGCGCGGCCGGGCGGGCAGGCAGGTGTCTTGCTCGGCTGTGGCTTGGGGGGCACTTTTTTCAGTGCCACTGTAACTTCGAACAGTCACTAAGCGAACTGTTGTAAGTCGAGGACTACCTGTGCTTTATCACTTTTTTCTTTCTTTCTTTTTTTTTTTTTTTTGGTCATCAAGTTTTTGACCCCTTGCTAGGCGACTGGTGGTCCTCGGATGTTGCCATATCCTAAAAGTGGTACAAGGGGTGAAAAGGTTGAAAAGCCCTGGGCTAGAGTTCTCTCTCTGAGCAAGGGGTTGGACTAGAACATCTCCAAGGTCCCTTCCAACTGAATTCTGTTATTCTGACCAATAAGAGGCGGCGTGCATCCTTTCCAAAAATGCAACGTTGGTCCTTGGCAAGAACGGGGGGGCGTTCACCTCTTTTTCTTCTTCTCCTCCTCAGGCTCTTTTGCAAGTGGCCAAGAACCTCTTCACTCACCTGGGTAGGTATCCAAGTCCATCCAGCACCAGCCAAGGACAGGAGAAAGGAACCAGGGCCTGACACAGGACATCTCTGCTTAAGAGACTCTACTGATGATTTGGCCCCATTGAAATTGGGGGTGGTGGTGGGCTGGCCGGGGTTGCTTTCCAGTGGAGGTGGGGTGGGAATAAAGCTCCTCTATCCCCCCTCCCAGAAGATATATGTCTGAGGTCCATCAGATAGTCCTCTGAGCTTCTCCCCACTTCTTACCCATTTCAAATGATGTGTTGGACCAGTTGAGCCATCTGGTCCATTTTATAGCTAGCTTAGGAATTGAGGACTGTGTTAGAGCATTTAGCGTTGAAAGGGTTAAACGCTGCCTCCTTAAGAGGTGGCCTCTGGGAAATGTAGTCTAGTTGTCAGTCAGCCCTCTATCTTATCTAGTCAGTGGGAGGGGCTTCAAAGTTTATTACAGGATGTCCTGGCTACCTGCCGGGGTTGTAAAAGCTTTTGTTTTAATCAAGCATCATGCAGGTATCAATTGGCATCCATAACCATGCCTAGCTGAGATGGGAAATTTTTCCTTTTTACTTTTAATGAAGAGAAGGACCAGGGGGGACATGATAGCAGCCTTCCAGTATCTCAGGGGCTGCCCCAAAGAAGAGGGAGTCAAGCTATTCTCCAAAGTGCCTGAAGAAGGCAGGACAAGAAGCAACCTAGAACTAAGGAGAAACTTCCTGACAGTTAGAACAATTAACCAGTGGAACAACCTGCCTCCAGAAACTATGGGTGCTCCAACACTGGAGATATTTAAGAAGAGACTGGACAGCCATTTGTCTAAAATGGTGTAGGGTTTCCTGTCTGAGCAGGGGGTTGGACTAGATGACCTCCAAGGTCCCTTCCAACTTGATGATGATGATCATCATCATCATTATCATCATTATCATCACACAGTCAGCCAGATGTTCAGACTGGATTTGGCATTTTGTCTACCTAGCGAGTCCTTACCCAGGACCTGGGATAGGCAGATGTGGATGTTTGATGGTATTACAGATATTGTCGCAGGATGGAAGCAGTTCCTAATAAGGCTGCCTTTGCAATTGACTAATAGCGAATTTGTCAATGCCAATGGTGTTCAAGTGGTGCTCCAGTTGTTTTGGGATTGCACCCAAGGCACCTATCATCATCACATCATCATCATTATTATTATTATTATTATTATTATTATTATTATTATTATTATTATTATTATTATTACTTTTCTGGAACGTAGACTGAGATGCATCATAGTCCTGATCCAGAGAGCGTAAACTCCACGAGATGGTTTTAAACAAATATTTATTGTCCAGAAATTCCAAGCTGAGACTTACATTGCAGTAGATACATCCGGTCATATTCATATCTATCCATTCTCGCCGATAAAAAGGGAATAATTCCCCATCTCAGCTAAGAGATAAGATAAGATAAAATATTTATTTATTTATTTATTTATTTAAATCTATTTATTTATTTAAATTTATTTATTTATTTAAATAACCTTTATTGTCATTTTGTTTTACTGTGGGCACAACGGCACACATCAAAAATGAAACTGAGTTGCCCGCTCTCAAAGTGAAACATACGTGACACACACCTAAACATACTATGAACAACATATGTATAGACCAGGGGTAGTCAACCTTGGCTCTTTTATGACTCGTGGACTTCAACTCCCAGAATTCCTGAGCCAGCATGGCTCAGCTTGGAAACCTCTCCCTTTCCCCTCAGCATGGCTGGCTCAGGAATTCTGGGACTTGAAGTCCATCAGTCATGAAGAGGGCATAGTTCCCCCATGTTGGCTCAGGAATTCTGGGAGTTAAAGTCCACAAGTCATGAAGGGGCCATAGTTCCCCCATGCTGGCTCAGGAATTCTGGGAGTTAAAGTCCACAAGTCATGAAGGGGCCATTGTTCCCCCATGCTGGCTGAGGAATTCTGGGAGTTGAAGTCCACGAGTCATGAAGAGGGCATAGTTCCCCCATGTTGGCTCAGGAATTCTGGGAGCTGAAGTCCCCGAGTCATGAAGGGGCCATAGTTCCCCCATGCTGGCTGAGGAATTCTGGGAGTTGAAGTCCATCAGTCATGAAGGGGCCATAGTTCCCCCATGCTGGCTCAGGAATTCTGGGAGCTGAAGTCCCCGAGTCATGAAGGGGCCATAGTTCCCCCATGCTGGCTGAGGAATTCTGGGAGTTGAAGTCCATCAGTCATGAAGGGGCCATAGTTCCCCCATGCTGGCTGAGGAATTCTGGGAGTTGAAGTCCATCAGTCATGAAGGGGCCATAGTTCCCCCATGTTGGCTCAGGAATTCTGGGAGTTGAATTCCATGAGTCATAAAAGAGCCAAGGTTGACTACCCCTGGTACAGACCCACATCCCTACATATACATAGCAAATAAATATTAAATACTGTCCATCTTGAATAGATAACGGAAGGAGGAAGCTTGAGAGCTAGGCATGGTTACGGATGCCAATCGGTGGGTGTATGGTGGGATGGGAATAAAGTCCCCCCCCCCCAAAAAAAGATATATTTCTGAGGTCCACCAGACGGTCCTCTCAGCTTCTCCCCAATTCCTTCCTTTCTCTTTCAGATGACGTTTCGGTGCTGCTGCAGGAGATCATCACGGAAGCCAGGAATCTCAGCAATGCTGAAATGTGGGTCTTATCCTGGGCAGGAGGGCCTAATGGTCACAGCTGGGCTCCTGGTGGGGGCGGCATTCACGAGGAACAGCCCAAACAACCCTGCGGGGGGGGGTGTCTCTGGATTGCTCCTACAGGCTGCAAATCCTGGAGGAGAGAGCGTGGGGCGTTGTCTATGTTTTATATGCTTAAGTTTTATTTAAAGACATTTCCTGGTAATTTGTGACTCCCAGTGGAGAACCTCAGTCAAAAACAGAGAGTTAAAAAAAAACATGGGCAGGCAGGGAAGGAGGGAAGATGGAAAGAAGGAAGGGAGGAAGAAAGAGGGAGGGAGGGTAGAAAGGAAGGAATGGGGGAAGAAGGAGGGAGAGAAGGAATGAAAGAGGGAGGAAGGGAGAGGGAGAGAAGGAGGGAAGAAGGAAAGAAGGGAGGAAGAAAAATGAGGGAGGAAGAACGAGTGAAAAGAGAGAAGGAAAGAAGGAAGGGGGAGGGAGGGAGGGAGGAAGGGAGAGAAGGAGGGAAGATGGAAAGAAGGAAGGGAGGAAGAAAGGGAGGGAGGATGGAAAGGAAGGAAAGGGGAAAGAAGAAGGGAGAAGGAATGAAAGGGAGAGAGGGAGGAAGGAAGGGAGAGAGGGAGAGAAGGAGGGGAGATGGAAAGAAGGGAGGAAGAAAAATGGGGAGGAGGGAGGAAGGGAGGGAAGAACGAGTGAAAAGAGAGAAGGAAAGAAGGAAGGGGGAGGGAGGGAGGGAGGAAGGGAGAGAAGGAGGGAAGATGGAAAGAAGGGAGGAAGAAAAAAGGGAGAGGAAGGGAGGAGGGAGGATCGATGAAAAGAGAGAAGGAAAAGGAAAGGGGAGGAAGGAATGGAGGAAGAGGATGGAATGAAAGTGGAAGGGAGGAAAGGAGAGGGAGAGAAGGGGGGAAGATAGAAAGAATGAAGGAAGAAAAAGAGGGAGGAAGGAAGGAGTGAAAAGAGAAAGAGGGAGGAAGGGAGGGTGAGAGAGAAGTAGGGAAGATGGAAAGAAAGAAGGGAGGAAGAAAAACAGGAAGGAAGGAAGGAAAGAGAAAGAGAGAGAAAAGAAGAAACGGGACCGGGGAGGAATAGAAAAAACGCATCCTAGCCCTTCTTCTCCTCCTCCTCCTCTTCTTCTTCTATTGTTCTTCTATTCTTCTTCCTCCTCCTCCTCTTCTTCTTCTTCTATTCTTCTTCCTCCTCCTCTTCTTCCTCCTCTTCTTCTTCTATTCTTCTATTCTTCTATTCTTCTTCCTCCTCCTTCTTCTATTCTTCCCTCCTCCTCCTCTTTTTCTTCTTCTATTCTTCTTCTTCTTCTTCTTCTTCTTCTATTCTTCCTCCTCCTCCTCTTCTTCTTCTTCTTCTTCTATTCTTCTATTCTTCTTCCTCCTCTTCCTCCTCCTCTTCTTCTATTCTTCTTCTTCCTCCTTTTCCTCCTCCTTCTTCTTCTATTCTTCTTCTATTCTTCTTCTTCTATTCTTCCTCCTCCTCCTTCTTCTTCTATTCTTCTATTCTTCCCTCCTCCTCCTCTTTTTCTTCTTCTATTCTTCTTCTATTCTTCTTCCTCCTCCTCCTCTTTTTCTTCTTCTTCTATTCTTCCTCCTCTTCCTCCTCCTTCTTCTTCTATTCTTCTTCTATTCTTCTTCTTCCTTCCTCCTCCTTCTTCTTCTATTCTTCTTCTATTCTTCTTCTTCTATTCTTCCTCCTCCTCCTCTTCTTCTATTCTTCTATTCTATTCTTCTTCTATTCTTCTTCCTCCTCCTCTTTTTCTTCTTCTTCTATTCTTCCTCCTCTTCCTCCTCCTTCTTCTTCTATTCTTCTTCTATTCTTCTTCTTCCTCCTCCTCCTCTTTTTCTTCTTCTATTCTTCTTCTTCTATTCTTCTTCCTCCTCCTCTTCTTCTATTCTTCCTCCTCTTCCTCCTCCTTCTTCTTCTATTCTTCTTCTATTCTTCTTCTTCCTCCTCCTCCTCTTTTTCTTCTTCTTCTATTCTTCCTCCTCCTCCTCCTCCTCCTCCTCCTCCTCCTCCTCCTCTTCTTCTTCTTCTTCTTCTTCTTCTTCTTCTTCTTCTTCTTCTTCTATTCTTCTATTCTTCCTCCTCCTCCTCCCCTGTTTCCCGCCTGGAGGCTCTCTCCTCACCCTCTTCCCTCACGGGACTCCCTTTCAGATGTTCGGTTTTCCTGCTGGACCGAAGCAGTCACGAACTGGTGGCCAAGGTCTTCGACGGCGGAGTGGTGGATGACGAGGTGAGACACGCAGGGGAACCGGAGGCCGAGAGGAAACGGGGGGGGGGGGGGCTGGACTAGAAGACCTCCCAGGTCCCTTCCAACTGGGTTATTCTGCCATTCTGAATGGAGGAGAGAAAGCATAACTCAGCTGGCCCACAACCCAGATCAGAAATCCCACTGCTAGGAAAGACGGTCGCGTGAGCCACGCCTGGTTTTAAGACTTTTTTTTCCCCCACCGTCGTTAAGCAGATCCATATCATTGTTAAGTGAGCCAGGCGGCCGTTAAGTGAATCCAGCATCCCCCCCCATTGACTTTGCTCATCAGAAGCCAGCTGGGAAGATCACAAATTGTGATTGCGTGACCCCCGGGATCCTGCAACAGTTGTTATGAGTTGCCAAGTGCCTGGATTTTTATCACGTGACCACGGAGAGGCAGCAACGGTCGTAACTGTGAAACGCCGTCCCAAGTCTTTTTTTTTCAGTGCCGTTGTAGCTTCACCAAACAAACGGTCGTAATCCGAGGAATGGCTTTAAACCCAATTTCCGCCTTCTGGAAGTTTTAAAGAAGAGACTGGACAGCCATTTGTCTGAAATGGGATAGGGGTATTCTGACTCTGATATAAAACACCTATCAAGTCAGATAGATAACTCAAAAGAAATGATCTTATAATAAACAAAAAGTATATTTATTAGAAAGATTACTTGCATTCACGCTGTGGTTGTTCCTCCTGGAAAATACATCTTTTGTCCATTTCTTCAGACCATCTCTTTAGGTAAAAGTATGATGCTCTTCCATACCATCTTTATAACGGCTCAGGCTTATTGTGTGACCTTCCATGGCCCATGCTTCTTACAGACAAAGACCTTCCCATGTGGCTTGTGTCCAGGAAGTCTCCCAATGACCTTTTTAGACTCCTCCCACTGACCCATCAACAGACCTAGCATTTAACCCAGTGGTTCTCAACCTTTTTAATGCCGCGACCCCCAACCGGTCGTAAGTTGAGGACTACTCAACTGGTGCAGCCCCGTTTGCAGAATGGGACTTTTGGCGGGCTCAGCAGGGCAGAGACAGCCTGGACAATTCCTATTGGCTTTGGAAAGCCAATAGAATTAGACTCTATTCAAGAGAGTCTATCCTATTGGCTTTCAAAAGCCAATAGAAGAAAAGGGAGTAGCACAGCTAAGGAAAAGGGGAAAAATATGGCGGACTGCGTTGTTTGGCGACCCCCGTGAAATGGTCGTTCGACCCCAAATGGGGTCCCGACCCACAGGGTGAGAACCACTGATTTAACCCAATAACTGCCGGATATTCTAACATGCTGATACCTGCTCTCTAGTTGGGGTTACATATATGTTCCAGAATAAGGGGGTTGGACTAGATGACCTCCAAGGTACCATCCAACTTCTTCTTCATCATCATCATCATTATTATTATTATAGAGGTTGCAGATTTACTCGCTAATAGAAGATCAACGTTCATATTTTTTGTTTTTAAAAAAATATATCAAGATTTCAAACCATTCAAACGTTGCAGAAGAGCGTCACGATTCGGCTGCGAGACCAAGATGTCGTTCTAAATTCCCGACTAGGGATAGACAGCCATTAAAAAGAGAGAGAGAGAGAGAGAGAGAGAAAGAGAGAGATTCAAATGGAAAGGGCCTGAATTTGGTCCTCAGTTTACGACTTAGTGATGATTCAAAGTTTACAACGGCACTGAAAAAAGGGACTTACGACCATTTTTCACACTCATGACCGTTGCAGCATTCCCCAGGGTCACGTGATCAAGATTCAGACGCTTGGCAACTGGCATGTACTCGTGACAGTTGCAGCATCCCGAGGTCATGTGATCACATTTTGTGACCTGACAAGCAAAGTGAGAGGGGGAGAGAGAAGGAGGAGGAGGAGGAGGAGGAGGAGGAGGAGGAGGAGGAAAGAAAGAAAAAGAAAGAAAGAAAGAAAGAAAGAAAGAAAGAAAGAAAGAAAGAAAGAAAGAAAGAAAGAAAGGAACAAGGGAGAGGGAGGGAGGGGAGCAGGAGGGAAAGGCAAAGGGGAAGAAGGAAGAAGAGTAAGGAGGAGGAGGAGGAGAAAAAGAAGGGAGGAAGAAGAGAAAGGAAGAGACAGGACGGAGAAGGGAGGGAGAAGAGGAGAAGTAGGAGAAAGAGGGAAGGGAGGAGAAAGAAAGAGAAGGAAGAGGGGAGAGAGAAGGAATGGGGAGAGGGAGAAGAGGAGAAGTAGGAGAAAGAGAAAGGGAAGGGAGGAGGAGGAGGAATGAAGAGAAGGAAGAGGGGGGAGAGAAGAAAAGGCAGAGGGAGGAGGAGGAGGAGGAGGAGGAGGGAGGGAGAGGAAGGGGGCAGAGGGCAAAAGAGGGGGGGAGAGGGAGAGGGGGAAAGCCAGATTCACTTAACGACTGTGTTACCAAATGTAACAACTGCTTTGATCCACTTAACAACGGTGGCAAGAAAAGTCATAAAATGGGGCAAAACTCACTTAACAAATGTCTCACTTAGCAACATAAATCTGGGGCTCAATTACGGTCGTAAGTCTAGGACTACATCATCATCATCATAATGACTCGATAGGTAGACAAAAATGCCAAATCCAGTATGAACATCTGGCTGACTGTGCAATGACCAATAACAACAACAACAACAACAACAATAATAATATAGCTATGCTTACTATTCCTCTTCTTAGTCCTCTGCTCGTTTGTCTCATGATAAAGTCTGCTTGCTCCCCAAATTATGGGAACGGCGGCCAAAACTCAGAAATCGTGCCTTTTTTTTCCTTTCTTTCTCACGAGCTGTGGTTAAAAACACAGACTTCAGAGCAGGACATGTCAGGTTTCATCCCAGCTGAAGAGACTTTCTCTCTTTGGTTTGAGTGCTTTGTAAATCTGGGTCTGTTTAGCCCAAGGCTGGGTGTGGAGGTTTTGCAAAAAAATAAATCTTTCAAAAAGCCATTTCCCTCCTTAGATGTTAACTTGTAAGTTATGAATGAGTTGCTTACCGACTTGGAGAATTTATGGACAATTAAAGTGAAATATAAGCCATTTTTTACTGAAATGGCAGGGTGTAACTGCTGTGTTCGCTCTCTCTCTGTCTCCACCAATACCTCTCAACCTGGGCAAGATGCTGGCTGGGGGATTCTGGGAGTTGAAGTCCCCCCCATCTTAAAGCAGGCTGTCTAGGGGATTCTGGGAGTTGAAGTCCACCCATCTTAAAGCATGCTGACTAGGGATTCTGGGAGTTGAAGTCCACCCATCTTAAAGCATGCTGTCTAGGGGATTCTGGGAGTTGACGTCCATTCATCTTAAAGCATGCTGGCTGGGGGATTCTGGGAGTTGAAGTCCACCCATCTTAAAGCATGCTGGCTGGGGGATTCTGGGAGTTGACATCCATTCATCTTAAAGCATGCTGGATGGGGGATTCTGGGAGTTGGTCCACCCATCTTAAAACATGCTGTCTAGGGGATTCTGGGAGTTGAAGTCCCCCCATCTTAAAGCATGCTGGCTGGGGAATTCTGGGAGTTGACATCCATTCATCTTAAAGCATGCTGTTGGGGGGATTCTGGGAGTTGAAGTCCACCCATCTTAAAGCATGCTGGCTGGGGGATTCTGGGAGTTGAAGTCCACCCATCTTAAAACATGCTGTCAGGGGGATTCTGGGAGTTGAAGTCCATTCATCTTAAAGCATGCTGGCTTGGGGATTCTGGGAGTTGAAGTCCCCCCATCTTAAAGTTGCCATGGTTGAAAAACACTGATTTCCTCACTCAAACCAGCAGACCCTTGTTGTCTCTCTTTGTGCGTCATTTAAGTGGTGATTGTGTTGCTTTCTTTTTCCTGCACTCCCCTTTGCCTTTCGTGATCGTTTTATATTTGTTCTGCTCTTCGCGTTGTTTTATGAACTAAGTAAAGCAAAAGAGAAAGATATTTGGAGTAACCAGCATGTTCTCCATCCCTGGGTACAGAGCTACGAAATCCGGATTCCAGCCGATCAGGGCATCGCCGGCCACGTGGCCACCACGGGCAAGATCCTGAACATCAAGGATGCTTATTCCCACCCCCTCTTCTACCGCGGGGTGGACGACAGCACCGGCTTTCGCACCAGGAACATCCTCTGTTTCCCCATCAAAGATGAGAACCAGGGTGAGCAGCCCGACCGCGGGGGAGATTCGGGTGTCCTGGGCACCCCTGGCCGAGAGGCCGCCAGGACACGCTCAGACAGTGCCAGGAGACGGCCATCCTGCAGCTGCACGCCAGGCGCCTGTCCTTTAAGTCCCCGAAACGCCTCCGAAGGAGACATTATCTGCCAGGAGGGAGGGAAAGAGAGTGATAAAGAGGGGGGAGGAAAAGAAAAGGAGGGAGGGAAGGGGAGGGAGGGAGGGAGGAAGGAAGGAAGGGAAAAAAGGGAGGGAGGGAGGAGAGACAGTGAGGGAGAAAGGAAGGAAGGAAGGGAAAAGGAGGGAAGGAGGGAGAGAGGAAAGGAGGAAGAAAAGAGAAGGAGGGTGGGAGGAAAAAAGGAAGGAAAAGAAAAGGAAGGAGGGACGGCAAGGAAGGAAGGAAGGAAGGAAAAAGGGAAGGAAGGAAGGAGGAAGGATGGAAGGAAAAGAAAAGGAAGGAAGGATGGGAAGGAAGGAAGGAAGGAGGGACGGGGAGGAAGGAGGGAAGGAAAAGAAAAGGAAGGAGGGATGGGGAGGAAGGAAGGAAGGAAGGAAGGAGAAGGAGGGTGGGAGGAAAGAAGGAAGGAAAAGAAAATGAAGGAGGGACGGCGAGGGAGAAAGGAAAGAAGGAAGGAAGGAAGGAAAAAGGGAGAAAGGGAAGGAGGGAGGGAGGAAGGAAGGAAAAGAAAAGAAAGGGGGGATGGGAAGGAAGGAAGGAAGGAAGGAAGGAAGGAAGGAAGGAAGGAACTCAGCTGATGATGATGATAAAGTTGGAAGGGACATTGGAGGTCATCTAGTCCAACCCCGTCAGGCAGGAAACCCTATACCATTTCAGACAAATGGCTGTCCAGTCTCTTCTTTAAAACTTCCAGTGTTGGAGCACTCACTGCTTCTGGAAGAAAGGAGAAGGAGGGTGGCAGGAAGGAAGGAAGGAGGAAAGGAAGGAAGGAAGGAAGGAAGGAAGGAAGGAAGGAAGGAAGGAAGGAAGGAAGGAAGGAAGGAAGGAAGGAAGGGTTAGCTGGCTAGGGAATTCTGGGAATTGAAGCCCACCTGTCGTAAAGTTGCCACAGTTTAAAGCTGCCACTTTATTTACCTGCAGCCTGAGCCCTTCCAGTGCAGGAATTCAGCTCAACCGTTTCTTGGTTCAGAAAAACAGCTTTTCTGAGGACTCTGCCCAAAACTGGCATCGTTTCTGCAGCTGCATTACAGGGCTAGCTCATAGCCAGCAGCCCTATCTCTCCTCCTCCTCCTCCTCCTCCTCCTCCTCCTCCTCCTCCATCACCATCCTCTTCCTCACCCTTTATCTCCTCTCGTCCTGCAGAGGTGATTGGCGTGGCCGAGCTGGTTAACAAAATCAACGGGCCCTGGTTTAGCAAATTTGACGAGGACCTGGCCACCGCCTTCTCCATCTACTGCGGCATCAGCATCGCCCACGTACGCTGGTTTTATTCTCTTTTTTCCCCCAACGCCTCTGGGCCCTTATCCCGGTGCAGACCAGACGCTTCCGCTGACCTTTGGGGAACTTTGGGGACCTGTAACCCCAATGCACCCCGACTGAAGCTGGCAAAGAAGTTTGTGGAAGAGGGCTTCGGGGGGGGGGGGGGAAGCCCTGAACATTAACTTTCATTAATATCTCCCGTAGAGAAGTTGCGTGCTCCAGGATGGACCGACTAAATCAGTGGTTCTTAACCTTTTTGAAAAAAATTGCCCCCTTGAGCCAATGAGGAAGTTGTCATTGCCCCCCTCCCCAACATAACCTCTCAATCACAACATAGGAAATAATTCTTCGATTTATGCAAACCCTTTTTTTGTTTTCTTTAAAATTGTCATCAGGACGTATCGATGCAAATAATTTATTTCCAGTCTTTTCCCCAGATCTCAACTGTTTGAAAAACTTTGGTGCCACCCGTCACTTTACTCCCAAACTTCGTGATACGTGTATTTCGTTATTATCTTATTTATTCAAGACACTTCAATGGAATGACCACGTTGAAAACAAAATTCAGTGGCAAGAAAGTGAAAGGCCCGAAAAGAAAAACAGTAACATTTAATGATTGAATTACAAGTGAAATTTAAGACGCAAAAAGAAATATAAAAAGGGTAGAGGCTGCTGCGCCACGCGCATGAAGATAAGCGATGCGTCTTCACATATCTACTGAAGCTAGCTGGAGGAACATTGGAAAACACAATTCAATCCACTAAGAGCGAGCGATCGGATGTTTTCGCACGACAGATAGGCAGCGATTCACTGTACGAAAACGTCTCAAAAGTGTCCCCCAAACTTCTCGCTCCATCGCCCCCATATCGCCCCCTTTTCGATCCTTCGACCCCGCATCGCCCGTTTTCGTTCCATCGCCCCCCTGAAAAACAAAATCACCCCCTGGGAGGGCGATATCGCCCAGGTTAAGAACCACTGGACTAAATCTTCTTTTTTTTCTTCTCGCAGTCCTTGCTCTACAAGAAGGTCCGTGAGGCTCAGTACCGGAGTCACTTGGCCAACGAGATGATGATGTATCACATGAAGGTAATCCTACAGGCTAAAATAAAAACCAGTGTTTTTCAACCTTGACCATTTTAAGGCGTGTGGACTTCAACTCCCAGAATTCCACAGCCAGCAATGCTGGCTGTGGAATTCTGGGAGTTGAAGTCCACACGCCTTAAAATGGTCAAGGTTGAGGAACACTGAGCTAAATGAACGATCCCTGCCTGTCAGAAGAATAATTTGGGGGGTCCCAACCTGGAGCCGGAGGCTGCGCCAGAATGAATAAAAATGAGATGAAAGAAGAAGACCCCCCCTCCATTTTGGAAACATGGACCCCCTTTTCTCTTCCAGGTCTCTGAGGATGAGCACACCAAGCTTCTCCATGAAGGGATCACCCCGGTTTCGGACTTCGATCCGGACTTTGCCAAATTCACCTACACGCCACGATCCCTTCCTGAGGACGACACATCAATGGTGAGCGTTAATCCTGGTTTGGCTGCTTGAAGCACCTGAAAAGATTGATTGATTGGTTGGCTGGTTGGTTGATTCATTCATTCATTCATGCATTCATTCTTCATTGATTGATTGATTCATTCGTTCGTTCGTTCATGCATTCATTCATTCATACATACATTCATTCTTCATTGACTGATTGACTGATTGATTGATTGATTGATTCATACATACATACATACATTCTTCATTGACTGATTGATTGATTGATTGATTCATACATACATACATACATTCTTCATTGACTGATTGATCTGGTTTGGCTGCTTGAAGCACCTGAAAAGATTGATTGATTGGTTGATTGGTTGCCTGGTTGGTGGATTCATTCATTCATTCATACTTTCATTCTTCATTGATTGATTGATTCATTCGTTCATGCATTCATTCATTCATACATACATTCAGTCTTCATTGACTGATTGACTTATTGATTGATTGATTGATTCATACATACATACATACATTCTTCATTGACTGATTGATTGATTGATTGATTCATGCATGCATGCATTCATTCATACATACATACATTCTTCATTGATTGATTGACTGATTGATTGATTGATCTGGTTTGGCTGCTTGAAGCACCTGAAAAGATTGATTGATTGGTTGATTGGTTGCCTGGCTGGTGGATTCATTCATTCATTCATACATTCATTCTTCATTGATTGATTGATTCATTCGTTCGTTCGTTCATGCTTTCATTCATTCATATATACATTCAGTCTTCATTGACTGATTGACTTATTGATTGATTGATTGATTCATACATACATACATACATTCTTCATTGACTGATTGATTGATTGATTGATTCATGCATGCATTCATTCATTCATACATACATACATTCTTCATTGATTGATTGACTGATTGATTGATTCATGCATGCATGCATGCATACATTCATTCTTCATTGACTGATTCTGATTGATTCATTCATTCATACATACATACATACATATATTCTTCATTGATTGATTGATTGATTTTGATTGATTGATTGATTCATGCACGCATGCATGCATTCATACATACATACATTCTTCATTGATTGATTGACTGACTGACTGATTGATTCATTCATTACATACATAGATTCATTGATTGACTGCTTGATTGATTGATTGATTGATTCATACATACATAGATTCTTCATTGATTGATTAATTTTGATTGATTGATTGATTCATTCATGCATTCATTCATTCATTCATATATACATACATTCTTCATTGATTGATTGATTGATTGATTGATTCATGCATGCATTCATTCATTCATTCTTCACTGATTGATTGACTGATTGATTTTTACGTACTCTCCTCTGCCAAGGGACACAGGGGAGGCCATGTAGGTTGAAAAACATCAAGGATCAAATAATCAACCCATAAAAGCCTTTTGCACCCAGAACTGCCACCCACGCAGACCCCTCAGCAGCTGCAGGGGAAAGCTGAGCTGAGTACATGGTGGGGGGGAAAAGGGCCTCAAGGCCAGGAAGGTCAGGGCTATCCAGAACCTGGGCAGGCCCAAGAGCAGAAGAAGCGATCCTTGTCTGTGGCCACCAGCATCTGCGCTCCCACCGACAAGGCCACTAGTAGCCACGAGACTGTCCATGTAACCGTGGTCACAGGGGCAGTACATTCTGCATAAGCTGTCGTTTCAGTGTCCTCTGAGATGGGGAAGGAGACAAAGAAGGGAGGAAGAGGAGAAAGGAAGGAAGGAAGGGAGTAGGGAAAAGGGAAAGGAAAAGGAGAGGGGGAGGAGGAGGAGAAAAAGGGAGAAGGAGAGGAAGGAGACAGAAGGGAGGAGGAGGAGCAGAAAGAAAGAAGGAGAAGAAAGAGGAAGAGGGAATGGAGAAGGAGAGGAAGGAGACAGAAGGGAGGAGGAGGAGGAGAAAGAAAGAAGGAGAAGAAAGAGGAAGAGGGAATGGAGAAGGAGAGGGAGAAAGGCAGAGGGAGGAGGAGGAAGAGGAACAAGAGGAGAAAGAAGGAGGAGAAGGGAGGAGAAAGAGAAGGAAGAGAGGGGAGGGAGAGAGATTGGAGACAGAGAAAGAGGAAAGGCTGGGAGAGGAAGAAGAAAGAAGAGGAGGAGAAGGAAGAGTGGGGAGAGAGGGAGTGGAGAGGGAAAGGCAGAGGGAGGAGGAAGAGGAGGAGGGAAGGAGGGAGAGGGTGAGAAAGGGAGCAGAGGGCAAGATTGGGGAGAATGGGCATCAAAACTATGTCACAACTCCTCGCAATCACAACAGTCTTCCACATTGCCACAATGTTGGCGGGGGGGGGGGGCAGAGGTTTCAATCTGGCCATTGCCAACAGGAAGACTCTTTCCCCATCAACCCTTTCCCTTCCACTCATTTTTCTTTCTTTCTTTCTTTCTTTCTTTCTTTCTTTCTTTCTTTCTTTCTTTCTTTCTTTCTTTCCTTCCTTCCTTCCTTCCTTCCTTCCTTCCTTCCTTCCTTCCTTCCTTCTTTCTTTCTTTCTTTCTTTCTTTCTTTCTTTCTTTTCCCCACAGGCCATTCTGAGCATGCTCCAGGACATGAATTTCATCAGCAGTTACAAAATCGACCGTCAGACTCTAGTCAGGTAAGTTTGGGAACCCCAGCAAGAAAGGGACCCCTTAAGGAGACTTCAATTGGGGGGGGGCGTCAATAAGGCCTTGCTGACTTACTTACTTTCTTTCTTCCTTCCTTCCTTCCTTCCTTCCTTCCTTCCTTTCTTTCTTTCTTTCTTTCTTTCTTTCTTTCTTTCGTTTTTTCTTTTGGTCCTTCTACTCAGGTTCTGCCTGATGGTGAAAAAGGGGTACCGGGACCCTCCGTATCACAACTGGACGCACGCTTTCTCCGTCTCCCACTTCTGCTACCTGCTCTACAAGAACCTGGAGCTCGTCAACTATCTGGAGTAAGTGGGCAGGATGGAGGGGGCTTAATGTACGCCAGGGGTCGTCAGAAGAAGGTTGGGCAACCCTTTGTCCAGAATGGTCGAGGCCGGGTTTCCTGCCTAAGCAGCAGGGGGCTGGACTAAATGACCTCCAAGGTCCCTTCCAACTCTTGTGATTCTGTTCATTAATCAGTGGAACGACTTGCCTCCAGAAATATAGCGTTTCCTGCCTGAGCAGCAGAGGGCTGGACTAGATGACCTCCAAGGTCCCTTCCAACTCTTGTGATTCTGTTCATTAATCAGTGGAACGACTTGCCTCCAGAAGTGTAGTGTTTCCTGCCTGAGCAGCAGGGGGCTGGACTAGATGACCTCCAAGGTCCCTTCCAACTCTTGTGATTCTGTTAATTTATTTATTTATTTATTAAAATGTATAGACCGCCCGACTCCCGCAGACTCCAGGTGGCTAACAATAGGGTTATAGACCCTATAGAAGTATAGGGTTTCCAGCAGGGGGCTGGACTAGATGACCTCCAAGGTCCCTTCCAATTCTGTGATTCTATTAATTAATCAGTTTTAATCAGGTTTCCTGCCTGAGCAGCAGGGGGCTGGACTAGATGATCTTCAAGGTGGCTTCCAAGTTTTGTTGTTATTATTATTATCATTATTATTATCATTATTATATTATTATTATTATTATTACTACTACTAAGTTGTGGGTGCTCCATCCCTGGAGGTTTTTAAGAAGAGGCTGGACAGCCCTTTGTCTGAAATGAGACAGGGTCTCCCGCCTGAGCAGGGGGCTGGGCTAGATGACCTCCAAGGTCCCCTTCCCTCTCTGTTCCGCTTGGCCAGCGTTTCTCGTGATCCTGATGCCGTCCCTCTGTTCATGCAGCCCGGAACTGATGCCCTCCGATCTTTTTCTTCTCCGCAGAGACATTGAAATCTTCGCCCTGTTCGTCTCCTGCATGTGCCACGACCTGGACCACCGAGGCACCAACAATTCTTTTCAGGTGGCCTCGGTAAGGTTGGGGGGGCTGCTCTGGGGGGGGGGGCTGGGAATTCTGGGACTTGAAGTCCACCCATGCTGGCTCAGGAACTCTGGGAGTTGAAGTCCAACTCTGGTGGCTGGGGGATTCTGGGAGTTGAAGTCCACCCTTCTTAAAGCACCCTGGCTGGGGGATTCTGGGAGTTGAAGTCCACCCTTCTTAAAGCATGCTGTCTGGGGGATTCTGGGAGTTGAAGTTCACCCTTCTTAAAGCATGCTGTCTGGGGAATTCTGGGAGTTGAAGTCCACCCTTCTTAAAGCATCTTGGCTGGGGGATTCTGGGAGTTGAAATCCCCCCATCTTAAAGCACCCTGGCTGGGGAATTCTGAGAGTTGAAGTCCCCCCATCTTAAAGCATCCTGGCTGGGGAATTCTGGGAGGAAGTCCACCCTTCTTAAAGCATCCTGGCTGGGGAATTCTGGGAGTTGAGGTCCCCCCATCTTAAAGCATCCTGTCTGGGGTATTCTGGGAGTTGAAGTCCCCCCATCTTAAAGCATCCTGGCTGGGGAATTCTGGGAGTTGAAGCCCTCCCATCTTAAAGCAATCTGGCTGGGGTATTCTGGGAGTTGACGTCCCCCCATCTTAAAGCATGCTGTCTGGGGAATTCTGGGAGTTGAAGTCCACCCATCTTAAAGCATGCTGGCTGGGGGATTCTGGGAGTTGAAGTCCAGAAGTCATCAAAGGACCAAGTTTGAAGACCCCTGCCTTAAAGAGATGCAGAAAAACTCCGGAGAAGCTTCCGATTCTAGCCAACTTAGGGCCATTCCCACCCATCCCATTGTCTGCTCTGTTTTCGTTCAGCCACCCCCTACCCCTCGGGGGTCTCCTTCGCCCATAGCTAGACCCCGCCAATGAGACCTGTCTCCATTCTCTCTCTTCCAGAAATCCGTCCTGGCGGCTTTGTACAGTTCCGAAGGATCCGTGATGGAGGTAAAGGAAGATGGGGATCAGCCCCACAGCCAAGAAGGATCGACTCGTTTTGTATGGAATAGGACAGGGGTCTTCCAATGTGGCCCTTTTGTGACTTGTGGACTTCAACTCCCAGAATTCCTCAGCCAGCATGGCTGGCTGAGGAATTCTGGGAGTTTAAGTCCATAAGTCATAAAAGAGCCACATTTGAAGACCCCTGGAATAGGAGGACAACTAGACCAGTGGTTCTCAGCCTGTGGGTCGGTCCCCTTTTGGTCCATTTCACGGGGGTCGCCAAACAACGCAGTCCGCCATTTTTTCCCCCCTTTTCCTTAGCTGTGCTACTCCCTTTTCTTCTATTGGCTTTTGAAAGCCAATAGAATAGACTCTCTTGACTAGAGTCTGATTCTATTGGCTTTCAAAAGCCCATAGGAATTGTCCAGGCTGTCTCTGCCCTGCTGAGCCTGCCAAAAGTCCCATTCTGCAAACGGGGCTGCACCCGTTGAGCAGTCCTCGACTTACGACTGGTGGAGTAGTCCTCGACCTACGACCGGTTGGGGGGTCGCGGCATTAAAAAGGTTGAGAACCACTGCACTAGAACATAGAGTTGTAGACATGGGGGTCCACCTCTTCTCCAAAGCACCTGAAGGCAGGACAAGAAGCGATAAAGGATAAAATATAGGAATAACAGTGGCAGGAATGAGGGAATGTCTCGTTTAACGACGAGAAGGACGAAGGGGGACAGGAGAGCAGCCTTCCAGTATCTCAGGGGCTGCCCCACAGAAGAGGCAGTCAAGCTCTTCTCCGAAGCTCCGTTGCGGTCGTAAGTTGAGGACGGCCTGAGTCTGTGTCACGCACTGATGATGCTCTTGCACGGGCTGGTTACACACTTCCAAAGGATTGCTGTGTGAGTCCCCCGATGCAAATCGATTCCTCTCCATCTCTGTGGTTGTGTTTGTTTGTCGCAGAGACACCATTTTGCCCAGGCCATCGCCATCCTGAACACGCACGGCTGCAACATCTTCGACCATTTCTCCCGCAAGGTGAGCCCCCAGACAGGCTCGGACACCCCCTCTCCTCCACCGGGGGGGGGGGAATTGAGGAGGGGGCTGCCAAAAAGGGGTCAGGGTTTTGTTTTGATGGCACACAGGGACAGATACGGCCTTGACTTGTTTGGATCCCCTCCCCAGGTAGTCTGGGGTGTGCTAACTGGGGGATTCTGGGAGTTGAAGTCCACTCTTTGCTGGCTGGGGGATTCTGGGAGTTGAAGTCCATCCTTTGCTGGCTGGGGGATTCTGGGAGTTGGAGTCCAGCTCTGGTGGCTGGGAATTCTGGGAGTTGAAGTCCACCCTTTGCTGGCTGGGGGATTCTGGGAGTTGAAGTCCAGCTCTGGTGGCTGGGAATTCTGGGAATTGAAGTCCAGCTCTGGTGGCTGGGAATTCTGGGAGTTGAAGTCCACCCTTGTTGGCTGGGGGATTCTGGGAGTTGAAGTCAAGCTCTGGTGGCTGGGAATTCTGGGAATTGAAGTCCAGCTCTGGTGGCTGGGAATTCTGGGAATTGAAGTCCACTCTTTGCTGGCTGGGGGATTCTGGGAGTTGAAGTCCAGCTCTGGTGGCTGGGAATTCTGGGAATTGAAGTCCACCCTTGCTGGCTGGGGAATTCTGGGAGTTGAAGTCCACCTGTGCTGACTGGGGGATTCTGGGAGTTGAATTCCCCCCACCTTAAAGTATTCTGGCTGGAGAATTCTGGGAGTTGAAGTCCACCCATTTTAAAGCATGCCAGCTTGGGAATTATGGGAGTTGAAGTCCACCTGTGCCGACTGGGGGATTCTGGGAGTTGAAGTCCACCCATCTTAAAGCTTTCTGGCTAGGGAATTCTGGGAGTTGAAGTCCACCCCTCTTTAAAGTTGCGAAGGCCGAGAGACCTTGCACTTCGATCAGGCCCAGTTCCCAAATTGCCCAGGGGGTCTTTGGTCACCGAAGATCCAGTTGTTGCCCCCAAACTGTTCCACCACCTTCTCCAAGTTGCTGATGGAGTTTCAGAGTCCCACCTGGGACTTCTTAGAGGGGCCTCCGGCTCAGGTGCCCCCCTTTGGGCCAGGGGCAGCCTCTCTCGATCACGTAGTAGTGAAAGACGGTGAAGCAGAGACCGCTTGATCCCACAGGATTACCAAAGGATGCTGGATCTGATGAGGGACATCATCCTGGCCACCGACCTGGCCCATCACTTGAGGATCTTCAAAGACCTGCAGAAGATGGCCGACGGTAAAGCGGGGCACCCCGTCCTTCCCAAATTGAGGTCCTTCTTCAGGGGTGGGCAGATCTGGAAGGACCTCACCCAATCCCTAAAGGACAAAAAGGTGTGTTTGTTTCCCGGACACAACCTGGACCAACACATCTCTACACACAAGCTCCTCAGATATGGGTTTCCTCAAGTGGAACTCAGTTGTTGTTGTTTTTAATTTTTTGTATTATTATTATTATTTTTAAAATCCCATTTCTACATTGAACAGTGGGTTGTCTAGGTATACAAGTATTAAGATGTAATAATCATCACATGCATAATAATCTTATCAAAATACAATCACGTACTAGAAAATAGCCATCAAATGGTTCAAAATAGCATTACCTGCATTGACATTAGTTATATAACAATCAACAATGCCTGTGAGTGTGTTTGTGATGAGAAGGTGGCCTTCCACTTGCAATTATTTGTTTAATGACCGTTGGAAGTTACAACAGCACGGAAAAAAGTGACTTATGGCCGTTTTCACCCTTACGACCGTGGCAGCATCCCCAGGGGGTCACGGGGCAGATGCTCGCCAACCGGCGCGTACTTACGATGGTCGTGGGGTCACGTGATCCCTTTTTGTGACCTTCTGACAAGCCAGCTTGGAAGCCAGACTTGCTTTACAACCATGTTTCTGATGGTCGTAAGCCGAGGACTGCCTGCGTATTTTTAGAACAAGTCACGTCTGAAATGACAGCTCAGAAATGAAGTCAACCAGGAGAAAAGTGGATATTTACTAACTACGGAATCAATTGGACAGCCGTTTGTCCGGAATGGTGTAGGGTTTCCTGCCTGAGCAGGGGGTTGGACTAGATGACCTCCAAGGTCCCTTCCAACTCTATTCTATTCTAAGAGACTGGACAGCCATTTGTCCGAAATGGTATAGGGTTTCCTGCCTGAGCAGGGGGTTGGACTAGATGATCTCCAAGGTCCTTCCAACTTTATTATTATTATTATTATTTTTTGAAGGAAGTTTCTCTCGGGGGGGGGGGAGACGCGTTTGGACCATGTTCCGACGATCCCGAAAGCAGGGAGACTGATCCTGAAAAGGAGGATGCCCAAAAGAATAGATTTTGTGTCGGGCGCTGGGTCTGTTCATCAAGTAGGGGCGATCTCTGAGGCAAGGATGAAAATTGCATTAGGTGCATTTAGGCAAATATACTTCTTTTTTCCCCTTCTCTCTGTATTGCTTTATCTTCTCCTTCACCTCCCTTTCTTTCTTTCTTTCTTTCTTTCTTTCTTTCTTTCTTTCTTTCTTTCTTTCTTTTTTCTTTCCTTCCTTCCTTCCTTCTCCTACTTTTTCCTCCTTTCCATCCTCCCTCCCTTCATTCTTTCGTTCCTTCCTTTTCTCCTCTCCTTTCCTTTATCCCTCCTTCCTTTCCCTTCTTTCTTTCTTTCTTTCTTTCTTTTCCTTCCTTCCTTCTCCTACTTTTTCCTCCTTTCCATCCTCCCTCCCTTCATTCTTTTGTTCCTTCCTTTTCTCCTCTCCCTCCCTTCATCCCTCCTTCCTTTCCCTTCCTCCTTTCTTTTTTTCTCTCTTTCTCCCTCCCTCCCTTCCTTTTCCTTTTTCCTCCCTCTCTCCCTTTGTTCTTTCGTTCCTTCCTTTTCTCCTCTCCCTCCCTTCGTCCCTCCCTTTCCTTCCTTTCCCTTCCTCCTTTCCCTTCCTCCTTCCTTCCTTCCTTCCTTCCTTCCTTCCTTCCTTTCTTTCTTCCTTTCTTTCTTTCTTTCTTTCTCTTCCTTCTTTCCTTCATTCCTCCCTCCCTCCCTTCCTTCCCTTCCTTTCTTTTTCTTCCCTTCCTTTTTTTTCTTTTCCTTCCCTTCCTCCCTCCCTCCCACTTTTTCTCCTACTCTTCCCTTCTCTTTCCTTCTCTCTCTCTCTCTCTCTCTCTCCCTTTCCTCCTTTCCTCCTCCTCCTCTTCTTCCCCCCCCCTTTTGTAGTTGGCTATGACCCAGCCAACAAGCAGCACCACAGCCTCCTCCTGTGCCTCCTCATGACCTCCTGTGACCTCTCGGACCAGACCAAAGGCTGGAAGACCACCCGCAAGATCGCGGTGAGCGAGCGCTGGAGGGAAAGGAGGCCAAGGAGAGAGGCCGGGTCTAACCAGGCCGGCGGGCTGGAGCCCTCAGGGCCAGCCTCCCTGGGAAGGGGGAGGGGTCCTCCTGCGCTTGGCACCTCCTCCCATCCAAGGACCCTCCGCCCTGAGCAGCCACGTCCCCCGCAGGCTCCCCCTCCCTTTTGGGAGCCCGGGCAAAAAAGCTCTCCAAACTTTCCCTGTTGAATCTCAGCTCGAAGGGAAAGGGGAGCATCGAGCAGGCTTTCCTGTTCGAGCGGGGTGGAGGGGGGTAGTGGGGTGGACTAGAGGACCTCTGAGGTCCCTTCTTCCAATTCTGTCATTCTGTGAGGGTCTCCTGCCCGAGCAGGGGGCTGGACTAGAAGACCTCGAGGTCCCTTTTCCACCTCTAGTTATTCTGTGACTCTCAGGGTCTCCTGCCTGAGCAGGGGGATGGACTAGATGACCTCTGAGGTCCCTTCCCACTCTATTCTTCTGTCATTCTGTGAGGGTCTCCTGCTCGAGCAGAGGGTTGGACTAGATGACCTCTGAGGTCCCTTTTCCAACTCTAGTTATTCTGTGACTCTGTAAGGGTTTCCTGCCTGAGCAGGGGGTTGGACTAGATGACCTCCAAGGTCCCTTCCAACTCTTATGATTTTATAAAGATCTCCTGCTTGAGCAGGGGTTGGACTAGATGACCTCTGAGGTCCCTTTCCAACTCTGTGATTCTGTCATTCTGTGAGGGTCTCCTGCTCGACCAGGGGGATGGACTAGATGACCTCTGAGGTCCCTTTTCCAACTCTAGTTATTCTGTGACTCTGTAAGGGTTTCCTGCCCGAGCAGGGGGATGGACTAGAAGACCTCCGAGGTCCCTTCTTCCAGCTCTGTGATTCTGTCATTCTGTAAAGGTCTCCTGCTCGAGCAGGGGGTTGGACTAGATGACCT